>NC_061117.1:50872071-50996637 GCF_002878395.1 Capsicum annuum
GTTGAATAGTACGATCATCCTTCTCTGGTGGTCCACTCTAGATAATTCAACTTGATTGTTCTTCCAATTTCAGGATACTTGCCTAGCCCAAATACAATGATCCTGACTTTTTCAAATAAAGACCTTTTCATTCTGCATTTACCGGTAGTTGTCAATCCTTTAGGATAGATTTTGGACAAACCCTTAACTTTTCATCTCTAACTATCTCAGATACCAGGGTTCTTAATGTTAATCACATTACCTCACAGTGGAGGATTTGATTCCACGGGATATTCTAAGTCATGAGAGTCTTCTTCTTTAGAACTCTTATGGTAAGATTTAGACTCACTCTCAGTAGCTACTACTCTCTTTTTAGATTGAGGGGTTGGTTTCATTATATGTAGACTCTGCCTCATATGATAACCTTGTTTTACAGCTCCTTTTAGTTCATTCTCTGATTTGTTAAATAGTCTCCGAGTTAAGAAGGTTTTGGTTGTTTTCTTGCCAATGCACTTTGGTTGACCTTTTGGAGGCATAGTTGTATCTACACCAGTAAAAAAAATTCAATTGGTATACAAAGGGAAAGAAGGTATAGAAACTGCTACTTTACTTTCTCATTGTTGATGACTTGTGTTGACATCTGATCAACTTGTTGACGTCTTTTCAACCTCATTGTCAACTTTCAGTGGATTCATTCATTACCTTAGTAGCATAAGTGAATACTTAGTTGACAATTCATAACTTTGTTGATAACTTATCAACTTTGTCATCACCCCTCAAGAAGAATCAACCAATCTTTATGAACATAGGTGACGACTTAGTTATAGCTCATCACTTTGTTGACAACTTATCAACATAGTCATCACAGTTGAACAGAATCACCAAAATTCAGAATCATAGGTGATGAATTAGTTGACTACTTGTCACCTTGTTGACAACTTATAAACTAGTTCATCAACCTAAAACAGATTTTGATACACTTTTATTACCATTTTAAGGACTAGGGTTGATAATCTGGTTGACAAATTGATAATTTATCTACCCTAGATGTCAGTTTCTAAACATGATTCACCCTCAAGTTAACTCAGTTAAATTTGAACATTTTGGTAAAGGTAATTACCAATTTCCCCTTAGATTATTTAAATTTACTCTTTCATAAGAGGAGTAAACTTCATAGCTTAATGGGAAATCGATAATGAGCAACTTTGAATAATACTAATTTTCTTATTAAATATCAGTCAAAAAAATGTATTTTTCAATGTTTCTCATGAATTCCTTGCACTCTTATATGTTAAATTCTAACTTAGTTTCTCTTTTACATATATGCTTGAGCGAGCGACTTTTTAACATACCTTGAAGATGAAGTGAGATAGCACAAAGTGAATGGTGAATTTGAGCTTATTTAGGATAATGCAAGAATTTATACTTTAGATTGAGTACATAAGGAGAATAACATAAAAGAGTGAAGAGTTATATTTATAATGGGACTTGACTTGATGGAAGTTGAAAAGAAAAGGGAGACTTGGGAAGTGGGGTAAGAGGGGAAGTGAAGAGCTTCAAATGATTGGAACTTTTTTATTTTTGCATTTTTTTTCTTTTTTTATAATTAATAAAACAAAGATTAAAATACACAAAAATAGGAGAGAGAAATAATTTTTTTGATAGGGAATGGGAAAACCAAGAGTTTAGCGGTCTGAATTGGGTTAGGGTTTGGATTGGGTAAAGATTTACTTACCTAGGCTATAGTTTTAGCTGATGTCTCATCAATAGGTTCATAGATCGTTACTGAGCTCATTAACCTTATGTCGAATGATGCCTCATCTTTTCCTCAAGTGACGACCCAAGTGATGGCTCGTCACTTTATCGACAACTCTTCAACCTTGCTGTTATGCCTATCTAGATTATTCTATTTCTTTACTTCAGTTGAAGACAAGAAGTGTGACTCGTCACTTTGTTGATGGCTTGTCAACTTTTTCATCAAGCCTATCCAAATTACAACAATTTCACAAGGTTACCATAGGATTGACAACTTGTCAATCCTACTTTTCCCACCGATCTCAGCTTTGGTCCTGCACATCTTAGCAAACACATTAGACATGATTAAACTTAAAAATAAACAATTATTTACAACACAAAATTTGTGTTCCCACCCAATTAAGCCTGATTTACTGCCATAGCATGACTCGATTATCTTGACTACTAAGAATTCATCAATATATACCTTAGAAAACAAGTTTAGCTCATCCATTGGGGCAGTGTAATATATGATTCTTTTCACATTAACCTTGAACAAATTTCTTTCTTTCTTTTCCAATTACACTATCCCAGAAGAAAAAACTTGAGTTACTTTGAATGATTATGACCACTTTGACTTTAGCTTTCCAGGAAAAAGCTAAAACCTCGAGTTCAACAGTAACACCCAATCAGCGACTTAGACGTCTCTTCTTATGATTCTCTGGCCATTGTACAACTTCATCTTCTCCTTGTAAAGATCATCCCTCTCTTAAGCTTTGAGTTAAAACTCATCCACTTCGTTGATTTGATCTAATCTCATATCAGTTGCTTCTTTTCAACTCATGCTTAACTTCTTGAGTTCCCACAACGCCGTATGTTCTAGATACACTGGAAGATGATAAGCTTTGCCAAAGACTATTTGGTAAGGAGACATTCAGATGGGTGTCTTAAAAGCAATTCAATACACCCAATGGGCATCATCAATTGGGGATGAATAACATGCCTCCAAAAATGTTCAGCCTCTGCACCTCTCCGATGCATCTCGTAATAATGTTATCAGCCTAACCACTAAACAAATGGGTTTAATTCCAGAAATACCTTTTTAAATCATGAAGAAACTTTTTTCTTTGATGAAAACTAATATTGTCTTGAATGATGTGACAAACCACATAGTTTGAAAAGTTTGCATACCATGGCACAAAATCCAGAGTAGTAGCAACAACCTGCTCATAAGGAAATGAATCATCGATTTCCAATTCTTTTGAGTTCTTCCTTTATTCTTCAATCGAGACAGATGATCTGCCACTTGATTTTCACTCCCCTTTTTGTCTTAGACTTCAAAGTCAAATTCCTAATGCAGAAACACCTATCTTATAATCCTCGATCTTGCATCCTTTATTTCAATTGAATATCTAATCATTTCAAGGTCGATATGCACCAACACCTTTGTTTCCAATAACTATTCCTAAAATTTTTTGAAAGAATAAACTAAAGCTAGGAGTTCCTACTTCATAACTGTATAGTTCTTTTATGCTTCATTCAATGATTTACTAGCGTAATAAATAGGATGAAAAATATTTTCCTTATTTTCCAAAGAACCGCTCCGAGTGTAACCCCACTTGCATCATACATCACTTTAAATAGTTTAGACCAATCTGAAACAACAATTATGGGGTCATGACTCAAA
The DNA here is from genome assembly GCF_002878395.1 of Capsicum annuum. NCBI lineage: Eukaryota > Viridiplantae > Streptophyta > Magnoliopsida > Solanales > Solanaceae > Capsicum > Capsicum annuum. The sequence goes on from NC_061117.1 coordinate 50,875,472, forward strand.
CTAGGGGCTGGATGTGATGATTATCTCAAGTCCCACATGGATCGGATATCACCCCCTACACCTAACCCAAATCAAACCAACATCCCTAAATGTTGGATTAATTTCAAACATATAACAAGATAGCCTACAACAAGCTTAAAGAAAGTCAAAACATGTCTATAACTGATCACCGATGATCGGCCAAACAACCGACATACATAACCCAATATCCACAGTAATCCAACCAAAGTCTTCTAAATAAATAACCAAAACCAGTCTTGGTCGGGATATTCCCCGACTCTGACAGATGATAATGAGAATAAAAATAATAATGATAATGTTAATGATAATGAAAGTATCTATCAACTAAATTTAAGAATGAAAGATGGTAAAATTGCTAACCCTTTCATGGGATTGGAGCTAACCACTTTACCACAATGAAACTAACCGAGCCGACTGACCCAACTCTGTGCAGGAAAAGTAGAAGTAGCTCCAGTGCCTGCATTTTTTGGGGATACTACATTCGGAGATAGTTAATGGGTTGAACCCTAGCACGTAACTCAGGGATTAGGATAACATAATTCCATGATTATTAGTTCAAAATCATTCCATACTAATTCACATAATTAAATGCATATCCATACATATACCTCACATGTTGGGATAAGAACAATGCGTAACATGCTCTTTAAAATTTTAGCCTAGATTGTGTAACTCAATTGTCATAACATACGAAGGAACCTACGGGCTATATGGGCACAACTCTTCCTATCTGGTTGGACCGCAGTGAGTATGGCTGCACAAACCAGAGGGTATACATATGTGCTATAGGGGACTCGAACCTCCCTGCATATCATGGTGAAACGAGAACCAAATCATGTAATAAAATGTGGGGAATCGAATATCCTAATCATATGATGATAATAATAAGGGGGACTCAAACCTCCTGATCATATAGACCTCTACATCTGCAATTGCAGTTTCCTATGTTGGTCCCTTGAGATCTCCACTTTCACAACTCAGTTCCACAACCCTTATTAAAGCCTAATTAAAACAAGCATAACTCATTCTCATTCATTGAACCACATTACACATTAAGGAATACAATATTGGTATCATCATACCAACTGTACTTGTAAGGTAAGCTCAGTATGCCACACCAATTATCTTCACTTAGGGAATTCACAAACCCCTTGGTTCAATTTTACAAATTCTCACATTTCTCATAAATATCAACCAATTTCACAATATGGGGTTGGGGTCAAACCAACTTCAAAAGTCACAAGTTTCAGGAAAATCACAATTCCCTAGTTCATTCATCATACCCATCCACTAATAAGTTTAAACCCACAATTTAAGCACGATTAATCATATAAACCATAGGAAAACATTTTTCAACAACAAGCATTCAAAGCCCTCAACCCTTGATTTCAAACCATCATAAACATCTTATAAACAATACTTTAAAATATATGTTTTTTAAAATTTAAAAATAAGGGAAGAGTAACATGCCTGAAATATGATTACGAAGAGAATTCAACCCTTGAAGCTCTACTTGACCCATATCTGGAAAACCCTATGTATGGCTGCTTGAGTGATTTAAAAGAGCTTTCGAAAGTGTTTTAGTGATTTATTAATGCTAATGGGCTGTCCTCAATAGGGTTTTAGGTTGTGGGTTACAATTGGGGTAGAGGGGAAATATCCAAAGTTCCCTTAGTGAAAAGACTAAAAATTGTCTCAAGTTATTATGGGTCACTGTATGACTCGTATAGACACATTGCGAATTATCACAAGGAGTTGTAGTCAAGACAGAACGACCAAGGCCACATACTGGTCTGGCAATGATTTATACCACCAACTTATAATGACACTTGACGACTTGTAACCGATTCTTGTACTCAAGACAACAACAAATTTGGGATAACACACTGGAAAATCTACGATTGGGACATAATAACTCATCATAAGTCTTTACTCCTCGTGGAATCAAGTCGTAATAAAAATAGTGTCTTGGGTAAAACTTTTTGGAAACCTTATGACATGGTCGTTACAACCCGTAAGAAGTCTTGACGACTAGTTGAGAGATACACATAATCAGAGCAGAATAATAAGCCAGTAGTTATAATTAATTCATGACCGAGTCCTTATGACCTGTGTGGATAAAAGTTTTCAAGGACCAAAAACCCAGGGCGTTACATACTCCCCCTTAGGATTATTTTTCCTCGTATGATAGGACAAGGCATTTATTAGCATGATTTGACTCCACAAACCTTTACTCTTACCCTTAACAAAGAAAGAAAACAAAGATGCCAAGGAAATCACCATTTTCTTTAACAAAGTTAGAAAACAAAGATAGTAAGGAATACACATACCTCAAGAACAATTATTCGGAATAGGGAACAAGAACGGATACTTGGACTTCGTTTCCTACTCAGCTTCTCAAGTAGCTTTCTTAACCTTTTGGTTCCTCCAAAGAATTTTATCGAGCTACCTCCTTAGTCCATAATCGACAGACTTGCCAATCCAAAACCTCAATCGGGACCTTCTCGTTGGACAAGGAACCCAAAATACCCAACTCCTCTCAAAGAACAACCATCGAAGGATCATCCACACACTTTCTCAACATCAAAACATGAAGCACTATATGAACGGAGCTTAACTAGAAGGAAACCCCAATTCATAAACTACACTACCAGCCTTCTTTAAAACTAAGTACAGACTGACTTAACGGGTACTGAGCTTCTTCTTCTTACCAAATTGCATCATTACATTCATGAAGGACACCTTTATAAATACCTAATCACTAACACTAAAATTTAACTCTCTTTACCTTATATCTGCATTGGACTTTTGGCGACTTTAGGCGGCCTTAAGTCTATCCTGAATCACTTTCTCCATGGATTGGTGGACCAAATCATGGCCAAACAACTTATTCATACCAACCTCAAACCATCTAATAGGGGATCTATACCTCCGTCCATATAAGGCTCGATCATAGCCATACTAATGCTAGAGTTATAACTATTGTTGGAGGCAAATTCTATGAGAGGCAAGTGGTCATCCCAACTACCACTAAATCAAATACAAAAGCCTGAAGCTTATCTTTTAAGACCTAATTTATCCGCTCCGCCTGTCCATTTATTTGTAGTTGAAAAGTGGTACTAAGGGCCACCTTAGACCCCAAGCCTCACTGGAACGACCTCCCAAAATGAGATAAAAACTGGGTACCCCGATCAGAAACCATAGAGACTAGAGTACCATGTAACTCTATGATCTTCTCAATGCGCAACTTGGCATAGTCCTCAAAAAGTGAAATTAGTCGTCAATAGAAAAAAGTGAGTAGACTTAGTCATCCTATCCATGATGACCCAAATAAAATAAAATTGTTATCAATACCACATAAGACCAGTAACAAAAGCCATATTAATTACCTCTTATTTCCAAACTGGCAGTTCAATCTCTTGAGTCAACCAACTGGGTCTAAAGTGGTCCACCTTTACTTGTTGACATACCATGTACTAAGCTACAAAATCGTCCATATCCTTCTTCATATTATTCCATCAATAATTTTTCTTAAGATCTTGATACATTTTTGTTGAACTGGGATGAATAGTATAATGCGAGAAAATGCTTTTTCGCAACCCATTAACATTAGGAACACATAATCTACCTTGGTTGCTCAACATACCATCACAAACCATCTCAAAAATCATAAACCTACTCCCTACCCACATCATTCTTGTTTATATCAATATTGTATCCAGCATTTGCTTCTTCTTTACTTCAACACCAAGAGATGACCTTGCCACCTCCTAAACAATCATACCACTATCCGAAGAATCTAAGACATGAACTAAGAGATTAGCCAAATAGTGAGTATACTTTACCAAACCTTTTTTCTTCTCATCCACATGAGACAAGCTTCCCATGACAACCTGCTAAGAGCATCACCAACTATATTAGCTTTATCTGGATGATAGTAAAGACTCATTTTATAGTCCTTGAGCAACTCAAGCTATCTTCTTTGCCTGTGATTCAATTCTTGTTAGGCGAACATGTATTGCAGGCTCTTATGATCAAAATAAATATCAACATAGACCCCATACAAATAATACCGCCAAATTTTTAATGCAAACACCACAGCTAACAATTCCAAATCATGGGTCGGATAATTCTTCTCAAGAACTTTGAATTGTCTAGAAGCATAACCAGCCACCTTGTCAGGCTACATCAACACATGATCTAGTCCTACCTAGGATGCATCACAACATATAAAAAAACCATAAGTTCCCTCAGATAGAGTCAAGACTAAAGCCAAAGTTAACTTATCCTTCAGCTTCTTGAAACTACCTTTGCAAGCATCAGACCTCAAGAATTTCTCCTTTTTTGAGTCAACTTAGTCAATTAGGCAGCAATAGAAGAGAAACTCTCCACAAACCTTCTATAATAATCGGCTAAACCCAAGAAGCTCTAAATGACAATTGGAGTCATGGGTCTAGGCTACTTCTTAACAACTATAACCTTCTATGGATCAACCATGATCCATTCACTAGAAATAACATGACCTAGATAAGTCAAAATATTCAACTAGAACTCACACTTAGAAAACTTTCCACATAAATATTGATCCTTTAGGGACTGCAACACCAAGTGGGTGATCGACATGATCCGCCTCACTCTTAGAATACACAAAAATATCATCAATAAAAATAATGGCAAAAAATTCCAAGAAATGACAAAAAACCTATCATATGGTCCAAAATATTGTTGGGTCATTAGTCAAACCAAAGGACATCACCAAAAACTCTAAATGACCATATCAAGTTTGAAAGGTAGTCTTGCAGATATCTGCCTCCCTACTTTTCAATTGATGGTACCCAATCCAAAAATCTATCTTAGAAAAAAACTTAGCACCCTAAAGTTGATCGAACAGATCATCAAACCTCAGAAGAGGATACTTATTCTTCACAATCACCTTATTCAATTGGTGGTAATCAATGCACATTCGAAGGGAACCATCCTTCTTATGCATGAAAAGCATGGGAAAACCCCATAGAGACACACTAGGGAAGATAAAATCCTTGACAAGAAGATCCTTTAACTTATCCTTGAGTTATCTCTACTCAGCTAGAGCTATTTTATAAAGATGGACATAAATAGAACGAGAGTTCAAAAGAAGATCAATACAAAAATAAATTTCCCTATAGAGAGGAATACCAGTAAAATCATCAGAAAATACCATAAGAAACTCACAAACCACAGGAATAGTCTGCAAGAAAGGACCTTCGAATCTAGAATCGTTAATATGTATGAAGTAATAGAGGAACCCTTTAGAAGACAATTTTTAGGCTCTAAGATACAAGATGAATCTTGTATAAGGCACTAGGGAACTACCTTCCTACTTAATCACCAGTTCATCAATAGACGCAAGCACAAATACCACCATATCCCTAAAATCATATCAAAGGCTAAAATATCCAACACTATCATATCCACAAAGGTCTCCCTACCATGGACCAATATCACACAACCCCTATAGACTCTTCTATCCATAATGGAGTTACCCACTAGGGTGGAAATATAAAAGGGGTCCAAAATACATTTAAGATTAAAACCAAAATAAATTGCCATATAAGGGGTCATATAAGAAAAAGTAAATCCACGATTAAGTAAATATTACACATCATAAGAAAAGAGTTTGAGCACACCAGTAACAACATCAGGGGATGCCTTAGAATCTTGGAAAGTGGAAAGAGCATACAAAATATTTCGACCAGAGTGGGTGCCAGAAGCTAAATTAGCACCTTATGGTGCGGGAGCTAATAAAGTAGCAACAAAAATCTTATTTGCCCAGAAACAACCTTCGAAGGACAATCCTTTTGCGTATGACTAACTAGACCATATTTAAATCACTTGTTCCTCCCTTCATCACAAACACCATGGTGCACCTGACCACACAATCAGTAAAAAGGATATAATAGAGCTGACTGAGCCCTACTAGCCTGCGACTAGGCTCTTGGTTCTCTAAACCCACTATTATATGACTTGTATAGACATATTATAACTCATCACAAGGAGTCGTAGTTAAGACAAAAACCACTAGGGCCCCATACTAGTATCTCTATAATTCTTACCACCAACTCGTAGCTATGCTTGATGACTTATAACCACTTATCATACTCAAGAAATAAAAAAATTTAGGAAAACACACTAAATACTCTACAATTAGGACATAACGACTCGTCATGTGTCTTTATGACTCATGGCATTAAGTCACAATAAAGACAGTGTCTTAGAAAAAACATTCTGGACACCTTACAACTTGGTCCTTACAATCCATAAAAAGTATTGATGACTAGTTGAGAAACACTCATATTCAGAGAAGAATACTAAGACATTTATTCTAATTAAGTCTTGTCCAAATCCCTTAGACCTGTTATGACTCCCTACAACTCATCATAAGAGTCATAGTATGGAGAGTGAGGATAAAATTTTAGAAATCTTTCAAGGACAAAAATCCTGAGGCATTACATACTTCACTCTTAAGATTATTCATCCTTGAATGATAGGACAAGGTATTTATTAGAATAGTTTGACTCTACATACCACTACACTTCTTTAACCAAGAAAAAAAAACAAAGATACCAAAGAAATCATAATTTTCTTTAACAAAGTCAGAAAACAAAGATATTAAGGAATACATATACCTCAAGCACAATTATCTGAAATAGGAAACAAGAATTGATTCTTGGAATTCATGTCCTCCTCAGCTTCCCACATAGCTTTCTCAACTTATTGGTGCCTCCAAATAACCTTTATCAAAGCCACATCCTTAGTCTGTAATCATTGGACTCGTCAATCCAAAATCTCAACCGAGACCTCCTCAAAGAACAAGGAAATGCCTCCAACTAAAGTCTCCACCACAAATCTTTCTTCAAATAGTAAAACTAGATCAAACTTCTCAACATCATCAATAATAAAGACTGCACTCATCCCCTCAATTGTTTCATATATTGGCAAACATCAAAACTAACCACTTTATTATTGAGCCTCAATTTTAGCTTGTTCTACTCCATATCCACCAATACTCTCTCAATTTCAAAAAATGGCCTACCAAAGATTATGTGCACTTCAAAATTTACTTTGAAATCGAGGATTACAAAGTCTACCAAAAATATATAGTTAGCCACTTCTACAAGCGTGTTATAGTGACTGTCAATCGGTCTCTTCACTGACCACTACACAATAGCCTCATCAAAGTTGGTTTAGAGGATCCCAAACCTAACTATTGGTATATGGATAAAGGCATAAAATTGATGTTGGCTCCAATATTATAGAGTGTATTAGCAAAACTAAATACTCCTATCATACATGGGATGGTGAATGCTCACGATTTAAATTTTTCTGCACAAGTGACCTAGTAGCAATGACACTAGAATGATAAAGATTATACCTGGGCTCATAACTAACTATATTATTCTTGGTCACAAGAACCTTTGTAAATTTGGCATAACTCAACATCTATTCTAATGCCTCAACCAAAGGTACATTAATAGATAACTACTTTAACATAGCTATGAACTTGTTGAATTTGCTCTTATTTACTTTTTTTTCAACCTGTATGGAAAAAGAGGAAGAGTTTTAGGAATCTTTGTTAGGGTCATATGTGATTCCTTCCTATTCTTTCTCCTCAACTTGTTAGTAATCATCCCATCAAGATTTTCCCTAACATTAACCTTCTTTTTACCTAATTCTTTTAACCTATCTAAATCCTTTGGGTTACTTTTTAGATCACCATCTTTCTTTAAGACTTCATCATCTGACATAATATCTTCAACATGCAGTTTTACTATGGGCTGTGGCACAGGTAAAACTTTTCCACTTTGCATGGCAATGGCTAAATATGTGCCATTATTTCTCAAATTTAGACTATATCGATAAGTAGAGTTCCACTCTTTTACTAGTTAAAAGCTGCTGATAACTGACTCATCTGGTGTTCTAAGTGCTCAACTAAAGTGGAATATGAATCAACTAGCTGACTCATGGTAGAAAAATGACTCTTTATTTCTTTAACACCTGCATCAGTGGCTTTCACTCCTTTTAATAACTTAGTCATCATAGATTTCATAGATATTTTACAAAAATCATTCACAGCATTATCATGATTTTTTTGAGGAATATACAATCTACTTTGATCGTTCTTGCTCTTCCAGTTTCGTTGATTATGGTCTTTATAACTACCTTCCTTCTGGTCACTATCCCTTTAGTAATTTTAACCTTGGTTACCTTGGCCATTAGCCCGTAACCCTGTATTATTTAGATAGTGTGCTTCTTCTTCAGAATTAGATTCACTTTCTCTACTATATGATTCTACTTCTTTTACTTTCTTAACATTGTTTTCCAATAAAAGTATGTGCCATAGAAGCACCACCAACTTCATTATCAACTGTTGGTTTTGTGTTAGAATTCAATGCTTTATAGAATGTTTACATTAGATGTTCATCGATCATCTTATGATTTGGATATTAAATTAACTTCTTCTTCAATCTCAGCTAAGTTCAATGTAGCGCCTTATTAGGTACTTTCCTAAAATTACTGATCTCGTCCCATAACTGTAACATCCTGGATGGTAGAAAGAACCTTTCTAGGAAAGCTCCTTTTAATTATCTCTAGTTTGTTATGGAATAAGGTGTAAGTTTAGTCAACCACTAAGTTGCCTCCCTAAACATAGACAATATAAATAACCTTAAGCAAATTGCATTTTACCCAACCCTAAGATAATTAAAAGACTTACAAATGTTGATAAAGTTTACCAGATACAGGTTTAAATTATCTTCGGGCAATCTACCAAACAATCCCTTCAGGTTCAACAGTTGTATCATTATGCTAGTGATATTGAAATTCACTTTTAGAGATAGAAGAGGTAACATAATTGTGCTAGTAGCATCAACCCTATCTAAATCAGCTTTATCTTTATCATCCAAAGTAAAGGTAACCATAAGCTGTTGGGCCCTCTTCCCTATGCTTGCTGATTTCAGCTATCTGGGGTAATATTTTTAAATCGTTTACCATTCAAGGGTCAACAAAATTATCATCACCCATATATTCATTATCATCATTCCAATAAAGACCAGGTACACCCAAATTCTGCTGGTTAAGTTGTTGAGTGGCGAGTGTAGCCAATATTTCTACTTTATATTGCACTTACATATTTTACCTCAAAGTTTTGTCAAGTTCAGGATCGAATGGTAATAGTGGTTAAATAGAACTACGAGTTTTTGGAATGTATAATATTTAACCTGTAATACACAGAAAAACAAATAATAGTAAAATTACAAAACGAGACTACAAGTCAAATAAAAATTACAACTTAAGTGACAATTGTATTCCCTGAAAATAGAGCTAAAATTTTATGCGCCAAAACTACAACTTCCTCTAAAGAAGCGTAAGAGGTCTTTACCAAATATATAACCCAATAGATATTGGGGTTGAATACCACTTGGAATATGGTGTTAATTAAGTTATTTGTGATTAAATAGACTGATAGTTAGTAGTTTCCTTCATATAGAGGATTTTGTTATAACTATTCATAATAAACGTCTTAATCAGTGATGCATTCGAACTAGGGTTGTGGTTTGTATGGTCAATGTTATTTTTAATTGTCAATTTAAAAGTGGGATCTTCATGACTTAAGGGAAACACAAGGTTATCAGCATCTATAGTTTATCTAAGTGTTTTCAACCTACTTAATATTTAGTTTCTTAATTCTTTCAAACTTAAATAACCCATTTTTTAGTTTGAGTATACCTTGAATTGGTCAATCCCATTAAAGCATTGACTCTTAGTCAAAATATTAATGATTCTAAATCCTCGTTGATAATCCACATCCTATTTTAATCCCTTATTTCAAGAGGATTAACTTAAGGTATGTGCTATTATTTTAAAACAATAAGAAGTACTTAAAATAAAGAATAATCAATATGAATCCCAAAATTATTTAAATCTAAATGAACTAACAATTAAATAATGACTTCACTATAGCTCCTACAACTCTAATTATGGGAGTTTAGTTGATCATGAGTTTATGAGAGACTGAAGAAAATGAATTCATAATTAAAGAGTTATGCTTACACAATATGAGAGCAAATTTTTCCTCGTCACACACTACTTCAGGCTGACGGATAAGTTAACACACGTCACTTAGCTGGTGGCTTATCACATCTAGTCACCAAAATAACTTTTTGTTCCTTTCTTTTGGTTTTATCATACTTTTACTTTTCTTGCATAATTAAACAAAATATGATAAAAGCATAAGGTACATACAATTATTCTAAGTTAAAGGCTTCAAATATGTTATTGGAAACCGAAAACATCAAGTATATTCTTGAGATTGGCTTCACTTAGGTTTTTTAGTGCATCGAATTAGGATGCGTATGAGTTCTTGATTTCTTGAGAGGATTAACTCCATAATTTGGGCCTAGTTGAGACTCGTGATATGGATTATACTACTTCTTAATTGAACTTGGAAGCTCAACATTGGTGGAGAGACAATCTTGATTCCAAGCCAGCTAGATCTTCCCCATTAACATAGACTTAGGTCTCTAAAATCTTCTTAGAGAAGTAAATGACTTCTAATATTAGGGATCATTTGAGAGATTAATTTTTGAGGTTAGAGTAGGGATCCATGATTATTGTGAAGTATGAGTCTCAACTTCGTGATTTGGAAAGCCATGCTACTTCTATTCTAACTACTGGGTATGAGTTAGTTTATTGCTTTGTTTTGGATTGGGAATTCCTCTCTGTTAGTATACATAGAGTTTGGTTTCTACTGGTAGGTCTTCTATTACGGTTTCTAATCATGCTTAGGTAATAAAAAATATGCATTATGAGGCCCAAGAAGGTAACAATAAGACGTTGTATTATCAGGGTAGTTTATTGGGAATTGTAGTAGCTCATGGTTTAGAGGTAGGGATTTTTAGAGTAGGTACCCTTTACATTACTCGTATCAGCATCAGGATTAGTCTAGTAGGCTCGTTCAACCTACTCTTTATATAACTAATAGAGCCCAGTCTAGTTTCAGTAATTATCTTAGCTAGGGCCATGGTCAATCTTTGAGTGGTCCATCTTCTGGTTATTCTAGTCATGGTGGCTCTTCTAGGTCAACCATATCTTCTAATTTTGGATCAGCACCTGAGGAATATTATGGTTGTGAAAATTTTGGTCACTTCTCGAGAGGGTACCCTAGTCTTGGAATGATCATTCCTTCAACTCAAAGTGTTCCACTTATTAAGAAAATTCATCCCCGAACTAGATATGGTAAGTATGGTTATAGTGGTAGTCCCTAGGGTATTCGTGAAGGTCTTTAGGCAGGTAGGATAGGAGATCAGTTTAGAGCCCTTCAAGGTAAAGGGTGTGGTTAGTTATATGTAGTACTTGCTAGACCCGAGGATGAATGTTCAGGTGCTATTATTATAGGAATTTTCTTGGTGTGTCGTCAGCCAACTTTTGCTTTATTTGATTTGGGTTCTACTTATTCATATGTGTCTTCTTGTTATGCTAAATCATTAAAGTTATCGTGGGACTCAATATCTATGCCATTACGTGTATCTACTCCTGTGGGTGATTCTTTACTAGTAGATCGGGTTTACAAATCATATATTGTGACTGTTTGAGAGTTTAATACTTATGTTGACCTTGTTTTATTAGACATGTTGGGTTTTGATGTCATTTTTGAAAGAGACTATTTATCCCACTATCATGCGATCTTGGATTATTTTGCAAAGACCATTACCTTTGAAATGCCCAATATACCATCGATCGTGTGGTAGACAGCAGTTAGCAGTGTGTCGACGTAGATTATTTCTTACTTTCTTGATAGGAATCTTATTTCAAGGGGTTGTGAATCTTACCTCACTGATATCTATGATGTTAGTGTAGAGAGTCAGTTATTTTACTCTATTCCTATGGTTCATGTGTTTCTTGATGTTTTCCCTACTGATTTACCTAGTCTCCCTCCTGAGCGTGCTATTGAGTTTGTTATTTGTCTTGTTTTAGGAACCGATCTATTTTTATGGTACCTTACCATATGGCTCCTACTGAGCTTTAGAAGCTAAAATTTTCTCTTTAGGATCTTTTGGTAAGGGTTTCATTAAGTTGAGTATGTCTCCTTGGGGAGCTACTATGTTGTTTGTGAAGAAAATATATGGATCCATGATTTTGTGTATTAATTATAGATAGCTTAATAAGGTGACGATGAAGAACCGGTATCCTATACCTCACATTATTGATTTGTTTGACTAGTATTTGGGAGCAGCGTTGTTCTCTAAGATTTATTTGAGATCTAGTTACAATAAGTAGAAGATTCAGGCTGAGGACATCCCAAGAAAACTTTTAGGACCCGTTATGGTCATTATGAGTTTCTGGTAATGTCTTTTGGGTTGAATAACAGCCCAACTATATTTATGGATTTGATGAACCATGTGTTTAGGCCTTATTTGTATTTCTTTATGATTGTGTCCATCGATGACATCCTTGTATATTCAAGGAGTAAAGAGGAGCATGTGCAATATTTAAGAATTATGCTCCAGACTTTCAGAGATCATATGTTTTTTGCCAAATTCTCTAAGTGTGCATTTTGGCTTGAATAGGTGACATTTCATAGACATGTGTTATCTAAGGATGGGATTATGGTAGAACTAACAAAGATCAAGCCCATTCGTGATTTGGCCAGACCTACTTATCCGCCTGAGGTTCGTAGCTTCATTGGTTTGGCCAGTTACTATAGATGGTTCATTGAGTGTTTTGCTACTATTACAGCATTAATGACCAAATTGACTCAAAAAGAGGTTCCTTTTTAATGGTCCAAGGAGAGTGAGTTGAGCTATGCAAAACTCAAGGGGTTTCTCATTTTAGCTCCTATTTTATCTCTTCTTGTTGTGGGTAAGGGATTCACCATGTATTGTGATACTTTGGGGATTTATTTGGGTTTGTACTGATGTAACGCGGTCTTGTTATTTATTATACATTAAGGCAGCTAAAGGTGTACGATCATACCTACCCTACTTATTATTTGGAGTTGGCAGCGGTGGTTTTCATGATTAATTATTAAAGGCATTATTGTTATGGTATGCATAGTGAGATTTTCATAGATCATCATAATTTTAAGCATGTTATGTCCTAGTGAGATTTTAATGTCAGGCAATGCATAGATTGATGGAGCTACTTAAGGATTATGACATCTTTATCGTGTATCATCGGAGTAAGGCGGACGTGGAATCAAATTCCTTAAGTTGAAAGACAATGAAAATGGGTAGCTTAGCTTGTACTTTAGTTTCTTAAAGGTCATTGGCATAGGTCATTCAGTCCTTAGCCTACTCGATAGAGAAAATTGATAGTTTAAACCCTAGGAGGATTTTTGATAGTGTTGAGGTTAGGTCCTTACTATTTGATAAGATTAGAAATTGCCAATTTGAGGATAAAAGGCTTTGCATCATGTATGATCAGGTGTTGAGTGGTTAGTCCAAGAGGGATACCATGGATTTTGAGGGTGTCTTGAGATTTAATAGGCTCATTTATTTTCTAAGGGTTGATGACTTGATTTAGTCAATTTTTCATAAGGCTCATAGTTTAGATATTCTATTCACCTGGGTACAGCAAAGATGTATAGATATTTGCAAAACTTTTATTGGTAGAGTGGTTTGAAGAGTGATATGGTGGACTTTTTAACTCGTTTCCTATGTTTTCATCAGGTGAAGGCCAAGCATTAGAGACCTGGTGGTTTGATTCAGAGGTTGCCTATTCCTGAGTGGAAATAGGAGCAAATTACCATAGACTTTTATAGTAGTTTGCCTCGTACTTCCCATGGTTTTGATGGTATTTGGGTCATTGTGGATTGGTTGACCAAGCTGGCATTTTTCATTCCTATTCAGATGTATTTCAGCACTGAGAGGTTAGCCCTATCTATGCTAGTAAAATAGTCTATTTGCATGGTATGCCCATATCAATCATTTTATATCGGGATTCAGTGTTCACTTCTAGATTTTGGATAGATTTTTTGGAAGATTTGGATACTCAGATATATCTTAGTAAGCAATACATCCTCAAATCGATGGGCAGTCAAAGAAGACTATTCAGGTTCTCAAGGATATGCTCCGACCCTATATTATGTATTTTGAAGGTTAGTGGGAATAAAACTTAGCCTTGGTAGAGTTCTCATACAATAATAGTTATCATTCGATTATTGAGATGTTGACTTTTGAGACTTTGGATGGTTGAAATTTTCGTTCTTCGATTGGATTATTTGAGACATTGGAGATTAGACCCCATTGTACTAACTTGCTTTAAGAGTCATTAAATAGAGTCAAGGAAATTCAAGATAGGTTGAGGGTAGCTCAGAGTAGGCAAAAGGCTTTGTATATCATAGACTCCATGCCTTGAGATTTGTAGTTGGTGACCAAGTATTTCTCTATGTATCATCCATGAAGAGGGTAATTAAGTTTGGAAGGAAAGGCAAGCTCAACCCAGATATATTAGACCCTTTGAGATCCTTTGCACACTCGGTAAGGTGGCTTATGAGTTAACCTTACACCTAGATTTTGCTACTTTCCATCCAATTTTTCACGTTTCAATGTTGTATTAATATATCCTTGACCCTTTTCAAGGGATTAGATGGAACTCAGTATAGTTGGATGAGCGATTGACCTTTGCGGAGGAGCTTGTGCTCATATTGGCCAATGATGTCAGACAGCTGCGTACCAGAGAGATTCTAGTAGTTAAGATTCAGTGGAGGCACAACACAGTAGAGGGGGATATTTGGAAGAACTAGACCAAGATGCGGATCCAGTATCCTCACCTATTCGAGGATTTAAGTACACTTTAATCCTTTACTAGCGTGAATGAAAGTTCTTTAGTAGTGGATATTGTAAATACCATCCAGGTTATTTTCTATATTTCCACTCATTTTTGTTGTTTAGAGCGTTCCTATAGCTGCCTTAAGTCATTTATGACTTGATGGAACTGACAGCTTGATTATCGGGTAGTTTATTGTATTTTTAGAGTCAATTCCCTATTTTAAAGCCTTCACTGATTTAAATTGTCTACTAGGAAAAACTTTCAGTCAAATTACCTCGTATGCCAATTCTTACTATACCAATAGCTTTGGAACATCGATTTTAGGCTATGTAAAGCATTGATTTGGGTCTCGAGGCTCCCAGACACATTTTAGTCTATTGGCCAAAAGTTAAGAAATATGGCAAGTGGGTGTGGGACCTATTTTTCATTGAAAACACCTTGGTTAGAAATATCAACTGTGCCATTGATCCTGGACTGTCTAATATGATAGTGTAGCATGGCTCGTTTACGTATACGAGATTTGAATTAATTTTGAGGGGTTGGTGGAGACTCAAAAAAAATCCAAATCTCCTACTGGTGCATGATATCTGGTGAGAACGCTAAAGAAGCCCTCTAGGTGCTTTAGCGGCCCATTGGGTGCTTTAGAAATCTTATCTTAGCCAACAGGTCCCATTTTAGCAGCACCTGAGTGCTTTAGCGATTAACGCTAAAATAGCCCATGGTCCTCTTTAGTGGCCTAGCTTGTTGGACGGGAACAATATTAGTGACACCTAGGCACTTTAGTGGTGACCTTTAATGTTTCCTAGTGTCCGCTTTAACGGTATCTGCTTATTCGGGAAGGGTATAAGTTCCCCACTTAGCCCAATTTTCATCATTCTTCTCCCATTCTCGAGAGAGTAAAACTCTAAATAATGTGGAACCTTGGTAGAAACATTTGTGGGCATTGTGGAGCTTTAGTATAATTAATTTATGTGATTCTTCATTAAATTTATGGTAAGCTTCCATTAAATTCATGCTTAAATTCTCCATCTTTTGCTAAAATCCCTAGAATCTTGGTGGCTTGAATTTAGCACCATTAGGATTTGGAATTCAACCATTTTTTAGGGTAAAGGTTCCTTGAGCATAGAGGGACATTGTGTTGGTTTCGAATGTGCATTTTCGTAAATAGGAACCACATGGAATTTTTATGTAATTTTAATACCAAAGCACAATAGTGCAATATGGGTATCATTGTTCTAATATTGATGGGTAGATTATGATTTTTGTAGTTTGTGTCACCTTGTGGAAGCTTCTCAGAAAGGAAATAGTGATTTAGTGGATTCTTTGTGTTTTCTTTGGCATCTAGGTATGATAGGTTTACCTTCTTCATCGATTGAGCTATTTCGTAGTATGCTTCTGATATTATGCTAGATATGGAGTAGGATTTAGGTGTTGGAGGTATGATTGAAGATATCTTGGTTAGTTAGACTATTTGGGATATCTTGAAACCATAATTTTGGCGTAATTGTCTTAGTTTCTCTTGTTTTAAGATAAATTGCTATGTTAGGGCTATTTAGGGCTTATATAACATTTAAAAATATTTTAGATACCTTATCTAAGACCAGTGTAGAATTTGCCTAAAATAGATTTTGGGAATAAGAAAAGGGGCCCTCCGAACAACCTTAGGCTAATAATTGTGTTACCCTTATAGATTCAATAATGCATGATTCACCCTTATTAGTGCTATTTTGGGATCTTGAAGAGATTAGATTTTTATTGATTACTCTGGTTTGGAAATTAGGAGTTAGTACTAATTTTGAGTAAGTTTTTATAGATAATCATGGTAATTTACTGATATGACTTATAGTTATGGTTATTTTAATGGTTCACTGATATGGTCTAGTGACATACAACTTTCGGTTTGAGTCCTTCTATTAATGATGATAATAATATATGAGTTTTGGTGTAAGTATGTAATTTGATGATGTCATTGGTATTATGAGTTACGATTCAAATACAGCATTTTGGGAGTATTTATGATGTAATATAGATCATATGCACTCTCGGTTATGACATGGTAATTGATACTTTATTGTCATTGGGTTATTTACTTGATTGTACCATCCAGGCTTATAGGGTCCTGTGTTGGGTTATTTACTTTTTTGTACTTATTGGCTTGTGGGAGCCAATTTCATAGTTATAATTGTGTGATCTATACGTTACTTCCCATATTTATTTATCTATGCAAAGTAGTGTCGTAGCTTATTTCAAGGTTTTCCCTATTTACCCTAACTTAGTTTACTTTATCTTTTATCTTATTGTATTTACACCATGATTTAGCTTAGTTGATCGATGATGCCTACTAAGTACTCATGGTTTTTGTACTCATACTATACTTTTGTACCTTTTTGGTGTAGATCTGAGTACTAGTTGTTGCCATTGATTCGATGATCGTGTTGAGTGATTTTGGATATTGGGTGAGCTCTTGGAGTTGGAGTTCCCATTTTTGCCTTCTATGTTACTATGTCTAGTCTTTCATTTTTAAGACAGGTTGTATTTTACTATCCAGTAGTTATAGTTCTATGACCACCACGAATGATCTGAGAGGTCTGAGATGCTACATGTATAGAACTGATAGGCTACAAGTGATGTTGATCCCTTTCAAAGGAACCTACTCCCAGACGGAATTCTAGTAATAGTGTACTGATGACATGGTGTAAGACCCCAAAAAATCCTAAGCTCAACTCAGTCTTTTAAGGTTGCTAAGGGGTCCCAAACTTAGAAAAATTCTAGCTAAGTATTCAGACTTAGTATTATTTTATCCTTCGTAAGTTGGCAACTCTATTTCATGACTCTTATGACATTAAAGAATCAATATTTAGGTTGAATCATGATCAGGAATGTCAGTAGGTGTTCCTGGACGAGTTTCGGATTTATTGGACCTCGTTTGACACATGTCTGAGAACCCAAAACAGTGTATCAACGCGATATCGATGCGGTGCGTCGTCCATCGTGTCGATTAATATTTTTGTTGGCTCCCAGTGGAAAATTCTAGTGAACCGACGTAGACTCGATGTGGTATGTAGGACATCGTATTGATGCCAACGATGTGACACATCATTCTGCGCTTCGACAGTTCAGTTTTCAGTCATTAAAAAACCACATCCATAAGGGATTTGGGTCTTTTTCCCCACCACTATTAAGCCCTAAAACATAAGATTTGGCCCTCATTAAGCAACATACACTCACTTTCTCTCAAATTTTTCAAGAACAAGAACCCTAAGTGATTTAATTTTGAAGCCAAGACTCAAGATTTTGCCATTTTTCTTACAGAATTAAACAACGAAGGTATGTGAAGTGTTCATCCAAGGGTTCCTTCCACCCTTGGAGTCCAAGAAACTCTTTTAAACTTCAAGTACCTTGATTTCATGGTTTCCATGATTTGAAATAAAAGTGTATTCATGATTATTGCTATATAGGTTTCTATTTTATGATTGATTACCAGATTGATGTAGAATTAATTGACATGTGCGATTTATCATGTGAATTGATGTTGAAACTCATGGAATTGTGAATTTGGAATTGAATCATGATGCTCACATGTCGTTTTAGTGTCATGTGCATAGATTATGCTATCCAAGTGTTCGATGAATTGCTCATGTGAATGTAATGATAAGATTATATCATGCTACTATGTATACTATTTCATGCCATGCAAGTGATTGATAAAATGCCTCTATAGATGTATTATGAACAAGTGTGCATTTTTATAATATGCTACGCAAGATCACGTAAAGCTTTGGTTTTCATGTTGTCGAGTGCTGGGGGTATTTATACCCGATAATTTAACTGCTTACCTAGAGCCAGTGTCAGTTACAGAATAATCTCAATCACGTCATGATCAGTAGTACTTTCGGTCAGTTATAGGACTCAGGAGAACTTAGTAGATTCAGTATTAGTCTCAAGTTCAGTATCCAGTTCAGACCTTAGAAAACTCAGTCAACTAATAGAATTCAATAGTATTCCGTTAGGCAGTGGAACTCAGTAAAATCTGTAACAGTTCAGTCAAGCCTCGTAGGAACTAGGAAATCAGTTAAGTGTCTATTTATTTGGGAGTAGGATTCAACACCGAGTTAACCCAGGGATGGGGGCATTCCTTCCAGTAGAGGTTTTGACCCTTAGTAATAATCCCTGTGTTACAGAACTACATAGCTAGCGTAGGTTGAGATATCTTCCTGCCAGACTAGGGTTGAAACATCTCATATGAGTTTTCCTGCCAGCGAGGGTTGATGAACGAGCTTCCTGTCAGAGAGGGTTAACTCACAGTACTGTGTTTACCCATGGCATGGTACTGACACCCTTCCAACTGGGTTATAGGTTGGAACACAATTTATTTAGAAAGTGGCATGTCAATTAGATGATTATCCCTCATAGTCTTAGTTTCAGTCTCAGTCTTAGAATAGAACTCTATTGAGTTCTACAAATTTAGGACTATCAGATACAGTCACTCAATTAAATAAGAAACTTTGTATAGTTCCACAAGATCAATACTATCAGATACAGTCACTCTGTTATCAGCTACACAGCATCAGTAAACTCAGATATCAGTAAATCAGTCATTCAGAACTTAGTATTCAGTGTTATCTCGATCTCAGTTACAATATACATGTTCATGCATGTACTTCCATTCAGTTATATTCATGTCATTCAGTTTGTACTGTTTATGCATTTGAACCCATGCATTTTAGCCTACCTCACTTAGCATACCAGTACATTCAAAGTACTGACGCATACTTTTCTCTTGTACTATGATGTTTTATATCATAGATTCAGATGCACGGGCTCCCGAGCACCCTTAGCAGTTCAGATTTCAGCAGTTAGAGTTAGTGATGAGTCCTCATAGTTTGAGGAAATGATTATTTTCTTTCATATTTTGGTTTATCAGTATAGTTTTCAGTAGTTGGAGTTAGCTGGGGGCTCGTCCCATCAACTCCATGATTCAAACAGTAGAGGCTCTTCTGACTAGAGCATTTTCAGACAGATGTTTCAGTTTTGGTACTGTTATACTGTATTCTGTTTTATTTTAGTATTGAACCTTATGGAAAGATTTTACCTAATTTCTGCGTATTTGTAGTATTACTATTCAGTTATTGCAGTAGATACCAGTCATGGGTTAGCTTGTAGCCCTTCAGGATAATGAGCACCATGTAGCATCTGGGGTATACACTCGGGCCGTTACATATGGCCTTTTACCACCATCTCCATAAGTCTCAATACATTCTCTAACTATGGTCCTCGCATGATCAAAAACCTGAGAGAAAGAAGACCCAGTTGGTATCAAATACTCTGATGCCAAGCGGAATGACAAGGCTAACCCTCTAATAAATCTATGAACCATC
The DNA here is from genome assembly GCF_002878395.1 of Capsicum annuum. Classification (NCBI taxonomy): domain Eukaryota; kingdom Viridiplantae; phylum Streptophyta; class Magnoliopsida; order Solanales; family Solanaceae; genus Capsicum; species Capsicum annuum. Next base: position 50,895,679 of record NC_061117.1, read on the forward strand.
TCATGCTCTGGAGAATACAGTTTTGAAGTATGTCTATCCCACTCGAGAAACCCAATCTCATACTCTAAAAAATATAGGGAGCCTTCTTAAACACAAATAAACTCAACTATTGTTTAAGAACCCCTCAATGTACTGACATCTCCTTCGTTTGTGAAGTACCTATAAAATTCTTGGAATTTTTGACATTGAATCCTAAAAAGCTAAGGTATTCATAAACTTTATCAAAGATTGAGATCGCCCCAGATCCTTTAACTAATGCAGAAAATCTTTGATATTAATCTTTGGCTCCCTAGCCCAACGTTGAACTGAAATTCTGGAAACACATATGAAAGTCTCATCTGTATCTATCAACAATCTTGTGTTATCCATTATGGTAAAGATTGTTGTCCAAATAAGTACTAGATGTTAATAGAAGTACAAACACAAGACAAGGAGTCAAGAATAGAATTTCCTAAGCATGCCCTGTAGCCTCCCGAATATGGGATATAGATATGTCCATACAGATATGTCGGACTGTGATAGATAATTAGCTCTTGTACCAACGCATTGATAAACCTGACTCTAATACCAATTTGTCATGATCCAATTTCTCAGGTCATGATGTGTAATGCCCCGAAATATCATCCCAAGACGTCACACGGTGCCCAAGGCTACATGTAGCCTCAAGCTAACCATTTAAGCAAAAACACTACCCTTGGGTTCCAACACAATAACATACACGCTACGCTAAGGATATATATATAAGTACTTATCATATCACATTGCACATGGCCGGAATCTCGTTAGACTGTACATATATGGAATGTCTATACACAAACTAACCCAACAATACACTAGTCTGATATAGTCTTTATACAGCAAAATCAACGAGCCATTAGGACAAACCCCCAACTGACTCAACAAACCAAAGGGATCACAAAACAACAGCACCAAAACTAGCAACTTGGTCCTCGAACCATGAGGACTCACCACTGAAGGAACGTAGATGTGACACTCGGATATCACTATCGCGGCTGCGGCTAAGTACCTGAACCTTCATCTTGGTAAGAATGTAGCCCATAGAGAAATATGTGGGTCAGCACAAGATACGTACTGACTATGTGGGGGCCATCATAAATTTCGTAAAAACGTACATACGGACCATAATAACACACCTAGCTTGAGTGACATTGAATCATGCAACTCATATCTTAGATAGGAAATGTAGGAGAAAAACCTCATAAATCATTATAGATCATCATAGGAAACTTGACTTACCACATCAAAACTCGGAGTGACTCGGTATTTCAATAAACATGACTCTTATGGACAGGGGAGTTTTCTATAACCGACAACCCCACGTGCGCTATGTGGAATTCCAACGTTTGAATCCCCCATTGGCGGGAGCGTCATACTCTTTCCCAGGGAGTACAACTTAAAACTGCAATAATCACAATCGGGCTCTCTGGCCAATAATATCATTATCAAACAACCCTACGGTGACACATAAGTTAGGGAAATACAAAATTTCCCTCTCAGTGCTAAGTACTACTCCCCAACAAGCTCAGAACGTGTTAGAAAATCCACCACAACATCACAAGGGTCTATCATAAAGACCAAATCAAATCTTTTTCTGATATATCAATTCATATCAATTTGTGGATTCCTAACTCAACACGTTTTAGCTCAAAATATTTTAATCTTCCTCAACATCAACAAGGTATCAATGCATTGAACCATAACCGACTCGACATTTGGACAAGGATATGAAGACTCCATACATAATATTTTCAGTAATTTAACAAATCAAAACCATTCGAAAAATAGCAAGACTCATTGCAACTTCAATATCAACATTTCTCAATTTTCCATCCAACTCTCATTTAAAGGTACTTGAGACATCAACCCATAGTACGGATATAGAATTTCCAATATCAATTATAAATTCAAAATAAGGAAGTAGTGGAATGATAGTATAAATCAAGGCTTAACAAATTAAATCAACATACTCTCATAATCAAATACTTTTTAGACATAATTCCATCTCAACATCATACACATATCGGATAACATAATCCCATAGCTCATGGACAATAATATAAGATATAAAACCATATTTCCAATTCATGGTAAAATATATAAAATCTCATGTCAATGTAATTCAACAAAAATACCAGGCACAAGATCGAAAGGATAATCTAGTTCAAAGCCCCACATACCTAAAAATGGAAGATGAATATGAAATTCCGACTCTGGAACATTATTCACAAAAATAAAGGGTGCTTCTCGAAGCCCTTAACATGATCAACTCGAATCCCAAATTAATTTGAAATTTCTACGATTCAATCAAGAGACATAGAAGGATGAATTTTGGAGTAGTAGGGTTGGGGTTTGAGCCTTAGGAAATTTTGGAAAAAAATGAGCTATTGAATGCTTTTAATGGACTTAAATCCATGGTTTACCCGGATGGATTAGAGTGGGAATGACCAAAATACCCTTAAAAATCAAATAACGTCAAATCTGTCCTTTGGTGGACTGTTTTGATAGGCTGAAGTAGATAGACCATAACGTTTTGCTTTGATGGCCAAATTGGATGAAACCAGTTTCATTGGAAAGAGGACTTTCACAACTTTCTGTTGATATATAGTAGCTCGCCCAGATCATTATGTACAAGTAGTTATGATTGTTTGAAGTTGACCCTAAAATTCGCGTGGCCTCAGTATTGTTTTCCTGCACATTTAATGTTCACCACTATTCACGGTTAGATCGGAATGATCATAATTCATCGCTCGAGTGTCCTTTTTGGATTATCCACATATCATTGGAGACCTTATTCGATGTTATACGAGATGATGGGTTGCATATCCATAAATTTCACACAGAAAAATTATTAATCATGATAAAGAACAGAATTCAACAAATTTTCGTCCAAGATCTTAACGAAATAAATTTTTGGGGCATCACATCATCTCCCCCTTGGAAAAATTCATCCTCGAATGTTGATAGGTAGGTCAAGAATACTATGAAAAGGAGTATATAGAGAAAATCATCTTGCCCAAGCATATACTCTATTCTAAATTTTTTTGGGTATAGAAAACACACAAGCCAAGATAATCATAGCAATAAGGATTAAATCAAAAGATAATGATACCTTTGACATGCTTAGGATTCATAGGAAAGAGGTGGGGATGTTTGGCGCGCATATCCACTTCGACTTCCCAAGTAGCACTCTCCACGGATTTATTTCTCCAAAGCTCTTTAACCAAAGGAACTTCCTTGTTTCTTTGCCTACGAACTTGAAAGTCAAAAACCTCAACCGGAATCTCTTCATATGAAAGACTATCTTTAATACCCGAGCTTTCAGAAGAATCAATCACAACAGAATCACCAATATACTTCTTAAGCATAGAAACATAGAAAACCAGATAGACGTTAGATAACTCCGCGGGCAATTCAACCTTATACACTACCTTCCCAATGCGATCCACAATCTTATAGGGACCAATGTAACGGGGACTTAGTTTCCCTTTCTTCCCAAATCTGTTCACCCCTTGAAAGGGTGAAACTTTCAAGTACACTAAATCACCAACATCAAATTCAAGGTCTTTCCTCCTTACATCTGCGTATGATTTTTGACGACTTTGGGCAGTTTTCAACCTTTCCTGAATTAACTTAACCTTCTCCATGGCCTCGAACACCGCATCGGGTCCAGTCGCGGAAGCCTCACCAACTTCAAACCAACCAATGGGTGATCTACACCTTCTACCATACAAAGCTTCAAACATGGCCATGCTAATAGTAGCATGAAAACTGTTATTGTAAGCAAACTCGATTAATGCTAAGTGCTCATCCCAACTACCTTTAAAATCAAGAACACAAGCCCTCAACATATCCTCTAGAGTCTGAATGGTCCGCTCGGCCTAACAATCTATTTTCTGATGGAAAGAAGAACTTAAACGAATTTGGGTACCGAGACCCTTCTGGAAAGATTTCCAAAACTCAAAGGTAAACTGAGTACCTCTATCAGAAATAATAGCCAAAGGGATTCCATAAAGTCTGACGAGTTCCCAAATATATATTCTAGCATAATCTTCAGCAGTATACGATGAATGCATAGGCAAGAAATGAGCTGATTTTGTCAGCCGATCTACGACAACCCAAATCGAATCATGATGGAGACGAGAAGGAGGCAAACCTACTATGAAGTCCAAAGTCACTTATTCCCACTTCCAAGTAGGAATGCTAAACTCTTGCATCACGCCACTGGGCCTTTGATGCTCTATTTTAACCTGTTGACACGTGGACACTTCATCACAAATTCTGCTATGTTCCTCTTCATACCGTTCTACCAATATATTTTCCGCAAATTATGGTACATCTTGGTAGCACCAAGATGGATGGAGTATCGCGTACCATTCGCTTCCACCATAATCCTCTGCTCCAAGTTATCAGCATCAGGAACACATAATCTTTCTTGGAGTCTCAAAATGCCATCCCCCCCAAGGGGAAAAACCTCCAACTTTTGGTCTTTAACTAACTCTTTTAACCTGATCAAGGTAGGATCCCTGTCTTGCTTCTCCTTCACTTCCGAAACTAAAGAGGATTCGGAACCGCTTTGCATTTCTATACTACCCTTAGCATCACCAAACAACCTAACCCCCAATCTAGCCAAATGATGTACCTCATGAGCTAACTCCTTCTTACCAATCTCCACATGTGCTACGCTACCCATGGACTTCCGACTAAGGGTATCTGCTACTACATTGGCCCTGCCCGGATGATATAGCACGCTCATATCATAATCTTTCAACAGTTCTAACCATCGTCTCTGCCTAAGATTCAACTCCTTTTGGGTGAATACATACTGTAAGATCTTATGGTCTTTGAAGACGTCGACATGGACACCATACAAATAATGTCTCCAGATTTTCAAAGCAAAAACCACGGCAGCTAATTCAAGGTCATGGGTAGGATAATTCTTCTCGTGAGGCTTTAGCTGCCTAGAAGCATAAGCTATAACCTTGCCCTTTTGCATCAATAAACAACCCAAACCGACTCTGGAAGCATCACAGTACACCACAAAACCCTCAACACCTTTAGGCAAAGTCAACACATGGGCTGAAGTGAGTCGAGTCTTCAACTCCTGAAAACTCTTCTCGCAAGATTCGGACCACAGGAATTTCACTTTCTTTTAGGTCAAATAGTTCATAGGAGATGAAATAGATGAAAACCCTTTACAAAAATAACGATAATAACCAGCTAGACCTAAGAAACTTCGGATATCAGAAGGAGAAATAAGTCTAGGCCAACTCTTTATAGCCTTTATCTTTTGAGGATCAACACTAATACCTTCGGAAGAAACAACATGACCCAAGAAGGCTACAGAGTTCAGCCACAACTCACACTTACTGAACTTAGCATACAACCGATGAGTTCGAAGAGTTTCCAACATGATTCAGAGATGATCTGCATAATCACCCTCACTACGGGAGTAAATAAGAATATCATCAAGGAGCACTATTACAAATAAATCCAGATATGGCCAGAATACACGGTTCATAAGATCCATGAAATCCACTAGAGCATTAGTTAACTCAAAAGACATCACTAGAAATTCAAAATGACCGTAACAGGTTTGGAAGGTTGTCTTGGGGATATCACATTACCTAACCTTAAGTTGGTGATAATCGGATCTGAGGTCTATCTTCGAAAAGTAGCTCGCACCTTGCAATTGATCAAATAAATAATCAATTTGAGGAAGCGGATATTTATTCTTGATGGTAACCCTATTAAGTTTCCGGTAATCAATACAAATTCGCAAAGAACCATCTTTCTTATGCATAAACAGCACAGGTGCACCCCACGGGGACACACTAGGTCTGATAAAGCTTTTGTCTAAAAGATCTTTCAATTGCTCCTTCAACTCTTTAGGTTCCGCGGGAGCCATGTGATACGGAGGAATGAAAATAGGCTGAGTATCAGGAAAAAGGTCAATCCCAAACTCTACCTCTTTGTCAATCCCAAACTCTATCTCTCTATTAAGAGGTACTCTAGAGAGATCTTCCAGAAAGATATCAAGAAACTCATTAACAAAATTAATTGACTGAATGGTTGGGGATTTAGACTTAGTGTCTTCTACCCGAACCAAATAGTGGATGCAACACTTGGAAATCAACTTCCTAGCTTTGAGATAGGATATGAAACGACCCTTAGGAATCACAAAACTCCCGGACCATTCGAGGATAGGTTCATCAGGAACTGAAACTTGACCACACAGGCATGATAATCAATAGACGCATAGCATGAGTGAAGCCAATCTATACCCAGAATGATTTCAAAGTCAACCATAGCTAGCTCAATCAAATTAGCATACATAACCCAATGAAAGACAGTAATGGGACATTTCTTATACACCCATTTAGCAATGACAGACTTTCCTACCGGAGTAGAAACCAAAATAGGCTCAGAAATTAGTTCAGGATCCATTTCAAAATTTATAGTAACCAGAGGTGTCACATAAGAAAAACTCAAACCAGGGTCCATCAACGCATAGACATCAAAATAGAAAACATGAAGCATAGCAGTGAAAACATCGGGAGAGTCCTCTTGCTCCTAACGAGGTGGTGTAGCATAGAAACAATTCTGGCGTTGATCACCAACAGTACTAGATAAAGACCCTGAGAAGGAACTGGACGGGCTGCGAAAGATGGGGCACTAGTAGCCTGACTCTGGGGACGGGCATCACGACTCCTCTTTCAGGCATATGGGTAGCCTCTAAGTATGTCGCCCAACTTTCCATAACCAAAATAGCCCCGCTGCCCCATATAAAACTCCCCAGAATGGTCTTTACCAGACTTAGCACATGAAGGAGGATGAGGCTGGTTGCTTACACTGTCCTGAGACCTGGAAGGTACCAACCTATTCCCAAACTCCTGCCTGCCCTGATCTATGGGAGCACTAGCTGAGGAAGGTGCAGGGATAAATAGACGTCTCTGAAACTGAGGGCGACTCCCTTCGAAGAATCTAGTCTGACCAGACCATTATTTCTCTGATCTGAGTCTCCTAAACCCTCTTACTCTTTCTCTTTCCTTTATCTTGTCTGAATCAATCTATTTGGCGTTAATCATTAACCTAGGAAGATCAATCTCCCTGTTGATCATAGAAGATGTACTTTCTTTCACCACATAACTCGACACCCCAGTTATAAACTTGCTCATTTTAGTCCTTAAGTCAGCCATCAAATTGGGAGAGTACTTTGATAGCTGATTAAACTTAAGACAATACTCTTTAACCGACATGGATCCTTGTCTCAAATTCATAAACTCCTCTATCTTAGCTTCCCGTAACTCAAGAGGAAAGAATCTATCCAAGAAAGCATCTTCGAATAATTGCCAAGTTACCAGAGCGGTATCTTCCTTTCTACCCTTATTCCACATCAGCACCCAGTTATAGGCAACATCCTTCAATCCATAAGAAGCCAGCTCCACACTTTCTTCGTGCATAATCTGTGTAATTTTCTTCATTTCATCAACATATATCTGCGGGTCCTCACCTGCTCTCGACCTATAAAACTCTGGAGGATTCATCCGCATAAAGTCACGAATTCATGCTGCTTCCAAATTATTTTCCTACGGAGGTGGAGTGTTGGACTGAGTATTGGCGGTAACTACTTGGGCTAGCATCTGCAAAGCTTCCTAAAATTCGGCATGGGATACCGTCTCATGTAACGAATCAATGAGTTGAGGTTGGTTGTTGTTTCCACGAGCTCGATGTGGAGGCATTTTCTGTCATAAGAATGCAGGAATTAACAGTAGAAGGAAATAGTTGTAATCATGATAGACTCTTGTAGAAAGAAAGAAACAACTTTTCCTAGAATGCTCCGCAGCCCCTTGATCATAGGTATGGTGCGCTACACACCGATGCTCAAGACTCTACGTAAAGTGGCATGTCAGACTCCCTAGGACTCTTCACAAGCTTAGGCTCTGATACCAAGTTTGTAACACCCCGAAATATCATCCCAAGATGCCACACGGTGCCCAAGGCTACACGTAGCCTCAAGCTAATCCTTTAAGACAAAACACTACCCTTGGGTTCCAACACAACAACATACACGCTACTCTAAGGATATATATAAGAGTACATATCATATAACATTGCACATGGCACCAAATATCATTACACTGTACATATATGGAATGTTTATAAACAAACCAATCCAACAATACACTAGTCTGACGTAGCTTCTATACAGCAAAATCAATGAGCCATTAGGACAAACCCCCAACTGACTCAACAGACCAAAGGGAACATAAAACAACAACACCAAAACTAGCAACTTGTTCCTTGAACCATGAGGACTCACCATTGAAGAAACGTAGATGCGGCACTTGGATATCACTGTCGCGGCTGCGACAGAGTACCTGAATCTACATCATGGTAAGAATGTAGCCCATAGACAAATATATAGGTCATCACAAGATACGTACTGAGTATGTGGGGGCGCATGCAAAATATAAATAATATCATAAATTTTGTAAAAATGTACTTACGAACCATAATGAAACACCTGGCTTGAGTGACATTGAATCATGCAACTCATAACATCTTAAACAGGAAATGTAGGAGAAAAAACTCATAAATCACTATAGATCATCATAGGCAACTTGACTTACCATCTCAAAACTTGGAGTGACTCGGTATTTTAATAAACATGAATCTTATGGACAGGGGAGTTTCCTATAACCAACAACCCCACGTGAGCTACGTGGAATACCAACGTTTGAAACCCCCATTGGCGGGAGCATCATACTCTTTCCCATGGAGTACAACCTTAGAACTACAACAATCACAATCGGGCTCTTTGGCCAATAATATCATCATCAAATAACCCTTCGGTGGCACATAGGTTTGGGGAAATACCAAATTTTCCTCTCAGTGCTAAGTACTACTCCCAGAAAAGCTCAGAACGCGTTAGGAAATCCACCACAACATCACAAGGGTCTATCATAAAGACCAAATCAAATCTCTTTCTCATTTATCAAATCATATCAATTTGTGGATTCCTAACTCAACACGTTTTAGCTCAAAATATTTTAATCTTCCTCAATATCAATAAGGTATCAATGCATTGAACCATAACCAAATCGACATTTGGACAAGTATATGAAGACTCGATACATAATATTTTCAATAATTTAACTCATCAAAACTATTTAGAAAATACCAAGACGCATTGAAACTTCAATATCAACATTTCTCAATTTGCCATCCAACTCTGATTTAAAGGTACTTGAGACATCAACCCATAGTAGGGATATAGAATTTCCAATATCAATTATTAATTCATAATAAGAAAATAGTGGAATGATAGTATAAATCAAGGCTTAACAAATTAAATCATCATACTCTCATAATCAAATACTTTTTGGACATAATTCCATCTCAACATCATACACATATAGGATGACATAATCCCATAGCTCATGGACAATAATATAAGATATAAAACTATATTTCCAATTTATGGTAAAACATGTAAAACCTCATGTCAATGTAATTCAACAAAAATACCTGGCACAAGATCGAAAGGATAATTTTGTTCAAAGCCCCACATACCTAAAAATGGAAGATGAATATGAACTTCCAACTCTAGAACTTTATTCATAAGAATAAAGGGTGCTTCTCAAAGCCCTTAACATGATCAACCTGATTCCCAAATCAATTTGAAATTTTTATGATTCAATCAAGAGACATAGAAGGATGAAATTTGGAGTAGTAGGGTTGGGGTTTGAGCCTTAGGAAATTTTTGAGAAAAATGAGCTATTGAATTCTCTTAATGGACTTAAATCAATGGTTTACCCGGATGGATCAGAGTAAGAATGACCAAAATACCCTTAAAAATTAAATAATGTCAAATCTGTCCTTGGTGGACAGTTTTGGTAGGCTGAAGTAGATCGACCATAACTTTTTGTTCCGATGGCAAAATTGGATGAAACCAATTTCATTGGAAAGAGGACTTTCAGAGCGTTTTGTTGATATATAGTATCTCACCCAAATCATTATGTACAAAGAGTTATGATCGTTTGAAGTTGACCCTAAAATTGGCCTGGCCTCAGTATTTTTTTCCTGCACATTTACTGTTCACCACTATTCATGGTTAGATCGGAATGATCATAACTCATCGCTCGAGTGTCCGTTTTGGATGATCCACATATCGTTGAAAAGCTTATTCGATGCTCTACACAATGAAGGGTTGTATATACAGAAATTCCACACAAAAAAACTATTAATCATGATAAAGAACAGAATTCAACACATTTTCGTCTGAGATCTTAACGAAAAACTTTTTCGGGGCATCACATGATGGCACCTACTATAACCCACCAGTATGTAAGCCAACTCATAGTCTGGACAACTAGCAATGGACTATCAAGAGAAATGAAAGAAATAATGAAACGAATTTAAAGAAAAGAATGATACAGAATAAAACCCAAAGACATGGTGAAGTTAGTAAAAAAACCTTCTAAAATAACAAGAGTATAAAAAAATACATAATAAATATTTATTTGCAAACAATCCCCAAAGAAAAAATAGAGATAAGTTTAATCAGTACAAGGGAGAACACAAATACTCCAAATGTAAGGACCTTACCCCAAATCTCCTTTCAATGCTTCTCCAACGATGCACACATCAACGACGAGAAAAAGTACTATGATCTGTAGGGTGCAAAAGAATAGTATGAATACCAAGGATGTAGCACTCACAAGGCATCAACCAACTAAGTTCGAACGATAATTCAAGCATAAATAACATGTAATGAAGAAATATAAACTACAGGAACCATCCAAAAAATTAAATAAAATCATGCTAATGGGGAAATAAAGGTAAATTATCCTATTCTAACAGTATTTAGGAACTAAAGTACAATACCGTATATCACTAGCCAATATACAAATAAAGAGTGAAGGAAGGATTATAATAGTAACACAATTCCAAAGGATACATATACGATATGAATAAATAGAGAAAGAGAGAAATATAGAGTAATATCATATATATAAACCTATGTAGGACTAAACTCAGAGACAATAAGCTGAGCGAACCAATCTAACCCTTTGAGGATCATAACCAAGAAAAAAAGCTAATACTAGCATAATTTAGTCTCAAATCAAAGGATGACTAAACATGAGATAATCTAACAATAATATATTTTACTATGAGAAAGGAAAGAAATGAGAAATGTACCAATCATCTTGGGCATCAGTCTATAATCATCCTACCACAAACTAACCTTAATAACAAACAATAAAGTAACCAACTAATTCGGAAAAATATAAGATAACTGAGTCCCCACAAGCCCAGATGGTGCAAGAAAGAGCTCTGTAAACAATTATACTCGTGATAGGCAATGCATATGAATAAATGGATGCATCATAATTCAATAATAAACCATGTCCATGAATCATCCCATACCATATGCACCAGAATCAAATTGGTTCCTTAACTCAATAAGTACTCCATTAGTGTCAGACTTGGACTAGAAATAGTATCATAAATGCCAAACTCGAACTAGAAAGAGTATCATAAATGTCAAACATAAACTTGAAATAGTATCAAAAATGATCAAAAGGTGTTGAATTATCTTACGTTAACATCAATGGACAATTTTCAACAATTTCCGATACAAAAAGCTCCAATAATGACAAAAAAAATATTTTCACTCAGAAATTTGGTAAAAAATTATGAAAAATGAAATGGGTATTCTTGGAAAATTAGACATATAAAGTTATAATAACATAGAAAATGATTATACGAGAAAAACTCATAGTAAATCATCAAAAGGTGGAGCTTCCTACCTCTCAAAATATTAAAAATATAAAATGGATTCAGCTTGGGTCGTATACTCAGTAATGATTGCTTAAGCAATAGTTTGTTCACTTAAGCAACGTGGTCAAATGGTCAAAATACTTCTTAAATGGCCAAATTATCTCTTAAGTGACCCAGTCAAATGGCCAACGATTGCTTATGCAATCACACCAGTGCCAGTAACTTTTGAAACTTGTTTTAACCCTCGAAAATCATCTAAACCCCTATGAATATGATGAAATAATAATGCAAATTGATCATAAAATGCTTTTCAGATCAAATAGAATCATCATATTTAGTAAAGAGGGTATTTAACCATAAAGTTACGCATAAGACCCCTTTTAGGCAATTTTAACAAATTTTCATCCAAACATTTAACACAAAATATAAAGACTCAGGACCCAACCTAACTATGCTACCACAATAAATTTTACATTTCAAAATCAACAGCACCATCAAATTTTCATTTGAGGTCGTTTCAATAAAATCTTGGTCCCATACCCAAAAGTTCATTCAAACAAAAATCTACCCAAGAGCCCAAAATGACTCCAGAAGCTTTGGAGAAAAAACCAAGGGTCCCTCTAGCTATAATTAATATTCCACAGCTGATGGAATTGTTGAAATTATCATTTGAGGTATTTTATTAGGAGTTTTGATCCTAGACAAATTCCTTAAAAATAATAGCTCCAAAATAGGAAAATGATCTTAAATCCCAAATGTATTGCCCGATAACTGAACCAGCAAGTTCGACTAGTCATAAATGACCTATAGCCACCACGGAAAGACTCAAAATACTAGAAACACATAAAAATCAAGGAAATAACCTGGAGAATCATTATATATCTATAATGCAATGTAAGAAATAAAACTAAAGTTGAACCATAGATATTTATAGTAGGCTAAATCTAAAAAAACAACCTTGAGTGAGACATAATTGGAAATAAATGGAAGATTGTCAACTACTACATAACTATTCTCTAATGAGGCCTTTATTATTAAACATAGGAGTTATCTCAGACAAGACCTTGTGACCTTTATTGAAATAAGATACAAACCAACTAAGAAGAAAATTAGAAACGTCTCTAAGACTTCCTAAATTATATGAGCTCTCACCATTTAGTGGAATGTTAGGTGTTATCAAACATCAACAAACCTTGAGCTTGAGTAGCTGAATCTACACCACATGAAAATATTTTACACAAAATAAAATAAAATAGTACGCAAGTTCTATACATATATAAATATACTATAAAGTTGGGAACTAAGAATGATAACATAAGTAAAATTATTAAATAAAAGTAAAGACTAAAACATGAATCATAAGAAAAATTTTTGAAACACTTTAGACATGTTGAAAATCTTATAAGAACCTAACGGTTCAGAACCTTGTATAAAAGTTTTTCTCTTTAATATATATATAATAAATTATAAAGTCATAAATTTATATGAAATGATGATAAATAAAGTCTATATAAAAAGTATTTCATGTACATATCAATAGAAACGGTCATGAAGTTTATACACTTGGGAAATTTCTTACAACTAAAAAACACCATGTGAGCTCATGATGCCCAATGTCTTACCACCCTAGAATCTTTTTTATGAACAACTAAAGTGATTAACCTTGTACTTAAGGACCCAATAATCTTGACTTTTGGGTAAAACCAGTGGTGGCAGTGTAGTTGTGAGATATGTTATCTGTATCCTTGTCCTCTTAGAGCTAACTAGTCCTTCTAAAACATACTAGTGCTCTATAATATAACTGAATCATGATTTGATTTTGTGCTTATCTTATCTGTAAAGTAGGTTATAGTGAGACTATATTCAATTTCGTGTCATGAATAATATATTAAAAGGCTTATATCTAGAATATATCTTCTGAATTTTCCATTTAGCATAAATCATGGGAAACATCCTTTAACATTCATAGCCTTATAGATTCTCAAAATAAATTTCATAACTCCATAGACATTCCCAAATTGTGAATGTCAATGCATAAATAAGAGTTTAGCACAAAGTCATAAGATATAGAAAATACTATTCATGAAAATTGAGTAAAACATGTAAAAAATTCAACTTAGTGATTTGGGCATAAACCTTAACTTTGAACATAATTTTCTTATATCTTAAAAGTATTTGGACGTGAGGGAAAAAAGAATCTATCACTAAAAAAACCTAAAGAAGACAACTAAATGTGAAGGAACAATCCTGAAGAACTTGCTTGAATAAAACCCTAGGTGCTTGATTTGCTTTTGAACTTGTTCTTGACTTGGGTTTGGAGAGAATAATGAGAATTCATTAAAGTATGATATAAATACTTCATAAAAGTCAAAACATAGTGGGATAGGGTAATAGGGTCAAGAAAGTCTCTAATATCCTTTTTAGACGTTGCTGAAAATTATTTATTTTTAATCAACTAGTCAAATCAAGACTCTTGATCTCAAAGTATGACTCATTGTCTCATATTACCACTCATATTATAAGTTGTGATCCCTAGAGTGTTTTTCAAACTCCTTTATCACTTCTATTATTAGATAGTATTACTCATAGGCTTAATAATACAACTTTGTAGAGTCATTATATGACTCTTATACCCATCCATAACTCGTGGTGTGAAATGTGGTATTTGGGGACTTTGGAAAAACATAGGCGGTGACACCACGAGTCATACGACGACTTTTGGTCCCATTATGAGACCATACACTTAGCCATACACGTTTAGGAATCAACTCTCATATTTTGGGTTTTTATACTAAGTATTAAGTATTGATATGTTAAAAATGTAAGTTGTTAATAGTTATGTTATTTTTCATGGAAATAATCTTATCTCCTGATCATCCAAAAACTAGCGTATACTAACTTGATTTTTATTGAATTGGAATACAAATCATTGGAAGTCGTAGCTGCTAAGCTCATCTGGACACCATCTATATTATTTGATCTTGGTGTTAAACTCTCACAAAGCTCTCAGTTGTGTTCTAAAAGCATTGGAGCTACCTACCTATTTGTCTTTCACGCAACAACAAAACATGTGAATTTGATTATCATTTGTATGAGATAAGATTTCTAAATAGATCTTGAAGTCTAATTCAACTTTACAAAGGATCAACTAGCTGACATCTGCACAAAGACATTGTCCTTGACTATATTTTAAATTTTTAGCGATAAAATAAAGGTGACAAGACCACCATTAATTTACAAAGGTGGTTTTAGATCAGTTTAGTATATATGTATCTCTTGTCTTAGCAGGTTGGTTGTCCTATTTTCTCTGAAAACAACTATAATTGTTAATACATATTTTCTAGTAACTCAGTAAATATTTTTCCTCTTCATAATAATGATAATCAAAATCATGTTTTTTAACTTCCACCGGTGAAACAACTAATAATTAATTTATTCTATCTTCTAGCTTGGCTAGTGAGATAGTGAGAGGAAACTCAAAATACTTTTTAATCATGATGAGGTTGCACTAGAATCAACCCTTAATCCATTTCTATATGTCTTGGTGATGGATGAATTTACCTGGCATGGCCAAGGGGAGATATCTTGATGTATGTTATTTGCAGATGACATAATATTGATTTATGATATGCATATTGGGATCATAATTTATTGAAAGTTTGGAAATAGGCCCTAAAGTTAAGAGGTTTTAGATTAAGTAAAACTACCACTGATACCTACAGTACATGTTCAATGACATGATGCATGAGAAAGAGGTGAAAGTAAATATTAAGATACAAATCATACCCAAGAGAGAAACTTCAAGTATCTTGGATTCATAATCCAAGAAGATAGGGAGATTAAGATTATATTGCACATTGTATTATAGCAAGTAAGTAAAATGAAGGCTCTCATATAAGGTACTGTATCATAAAAATATATCGCAAGACATAAGGATAAGTTCTAAAAAGTAATGGTGAGACCAACAATATTATATGGGGTAGATTGGCAAGTCAAGAATGCCCACATTAGAAGATAAATATAATAGAGATAAGGATTTTCATATAGATGTGTAGTCATACTTAAAAAGTATGATTAGGAATAAAGCTACAGTGAAAAGGTGAGAGTGTCCCCCTCCCCCCTCCCCGTGGAAGTTAATATAAGAAAAGTGAGAATGAGATGGTTGGGCATGTGAATAGGCGATGCACAGATGTTTCATTAAGTAGGTGCGAGAGGTTGGTTGTATGAGGAGTTAGTATAGGTAAAGGTAGAATGAAAAAGAACTATGGGGAGGTGATTAATAGGAATAGGATGAACTTTATCTTACTAAGGACATGATCCTAGATAAGAAGGTTTAAAGGAAAAATACAGGGTTGAAGGTTAGTAGGTAGCCGTGTGTTGTCATATTTTATATAGAAAGGCAGGGGTATTCTCATCTGCTCTCCTCCTTATTAGTAATAATATTTAGTAGTTGTGTAGTTTATTATTGTTCAATATGTCTAACTGTTTGTTGCTTTATTTGTCTTATATCTTACTAATTTGTTGTCATATTTTCTTTCAACCATTCGTTCATAACTTTCCAGTTGGGTTGAGGATCTATTGAGAGTAACCTCCCTACCTAACAAAGATAAAAGTAAGATTTTCATGCATCCTACCCTTCTTAGACCCCATATGTGGAACTATACTTATATGTTGTTGTATCCAGTTCATCTTACAAACTAATGTCCCTCTCTCTTTTTTAGTTTAAGCCATATATATTGATGTTATAAATATATGATTAATAAGTTATAAAATAATTACATCTTAATTATACTAACAATATTAAGAAAAATGAAAAAAAGGACATGGTGTGTCTACCAATAATTTTAATAGCGTAAATGGACTATTACACTAGAATAGAGTTTAGGCCTAAATATTGATAAGTTATATCCAAATCCTAAAATACCACCCTTGATCCCTTTCTTTTAGTTGCCTCACTTTCTCTCTCTAATGTTTCTCCTTCTCTACTCATCTTCTCACTTCTTCCACTTACCATCACCCGCCCCCTAATTTTTTCTTCTCTTCTACCACCGATAATAATCACTAAATCCTCTATTGTTCCTCACCTTTTTTTCATAATATGATCCTTATCACCTCAATCAATTGCTCATCAAATAATGTTCTCGACTTTGAGAATTAAGAGGTTTATGTACATGTTTTTGCACAATTTTTTGGAACCAAAAGTACAATAAACAAAGGTTCACCAGCATATCCTATGAACTAAGGTTTTCAGCCAAGTTTATTGATGATGCTCCTTTATGTCACAACCCGAATCACAAATCACACGAGCACCTACCCAACTCCTCCTTGAATATGATAATCCTTACCACCAATCTTTCAAAACTATAGAAACTTTGCTAAAACCTTAAGCATTAGTAAATGCTAAACCATTTATTTAAAACAAAACTTATTACAAAGTACATTATAAAATTTAATTACACAACTCCCTAGAACCAAGTATAAACAAGAAAGAGCATTATATAAATGAGGGATGACTCAAGGCACAACATCCATGTAAGAATAGAATGGCAAAAGCCATTGGATAATGAACATCATCGTGCCTATATAAACTCCAACTGGCCTGTAAACATGGATTTATCTCCTAAAGGAGATATAGAAAGTGTAGTATCAGTAAAACCACATGTACTAGTAGGTATCATCGACCGATGGGGGTTAGAAAACTTATACCAACATATAGAAATCAATAAGAAACCATGACAATATACACTTAACAACTTATCATACTTAACCTACTTCAACTCTCCACCTTATTGGTTTTCTTTTATTAAAGCATTTGCATTCATCCTTGGAGGATGATTAACTTACACAATTCTATTAAACAACCTTACCCATATTTATTACGAACTCACCTTGTTACAATAATTCTACACATCTCTCTCTGTCTCATTAATCCTCTTTGGTAATGCCCCTCAATCCTATTCTACTATCATTAACCATCAGAATTATAGAAAACCTAGATAATTAATAAGGAAATAAAAACTTTGCAATAACAGACACAATAATACACATCACATATATAACTATACACACAACATAATAAGATTTATAAGTGATTCTAGACGTACCTTATATTCATACTTTGCTATAATGCACAGCCAAAACCATTCACATAATTGATCTACACAAGGTACTATAATATCTTATCAAATAACCGGTGTACACAAAGAACTATAATCTATCATCAACATATTTTTATTCACTCAAGGAACCATTAAACTCTCCCAATCACAATTTACACACATACTAGGTTCAGCAATACCAAAAAATATGACCTGCAGGAGACGATTTCAGTCCATGTGTAGTATCAACATGGGACCAATCCAAATATCACTGTCAGAATGACAAACGATCTAAGACAACTAATGTTTTCCCCCATTACCCTAACCAAGTATTATACTACTCTTATACCAATATCTCTATCCTTATCTGATAACGCATAACTTACACGTCAAATTAAGTGCAAGGCGATCGTCACCAAAATATTTACCCAACTTTGGAGTCGGGGTTAAATCCACGAGAAACAATGTGAGTGGAGATCAAATTAATTTAAATTGATATATAAAAGTTAAATTCAAACAAATGGTACAAAAGATAAAATGGGGGAGATAGATTCCTACACTAGTATTTCATTTTTTTGGGGTTTTTTAGTATAAATTCAGGGCTATGAATAATTAGAGTTTAACAATTAAGCATGGATCTTGGGATTATGAATTACTAAGGGAGTGACATGTGGGAGTTAGTAATCAACATCAATTTAGTAAGTCAAATATGGGTAGGCTTGGTTATAGATTTTGATGCTAGTCTTTCAACAAAACACCAAACTTTCACTCATTGATTCTATAGAATACCTAATGGGTGCATTAAACAATTTATAACTACAAGCTCAATCTAGGAATCCCTGTTTTTAGGATTATACCCATGGTATAGTCAACCTCACATTCACCCTTATGTCTACGATAGTGAAATATTTAGCAAACTACACACATAATTGTCTATCATTTCTTTGGTTTCCACATCCCTCTTTTAAAGATGGTATGGATTCCAACACTCCACCCAAAACCCTTATTTCAAAGATGGCCTTAGACTTTCTAAAGCTTTGAGATTTCACTCATCAAACCCATGTGGGTATTTGGAGCTTTCACTCATCAAAACCTAAACAAACTAGAAGAGGAATAATAAAACCCATAAACATGAATTATCACATAGATGCTAACATTAACAATCCATAGACACTTTAACCCCTATTCACACATAACCCCAAGAGGTAGATTTAGCTACATATAAGATAAATAAGCATAGATATAGACATAATCTCCGTTGAAATTAATTATTAAAGATTTAAGAGAATGTTACATAAATCTTGGATCTCCGATAATATCAACAATAGTAGTGAGCAAATCTTCCAATTAGAAAGTCTCCAATGTATTCTTCACCAAAAATTTACACAATATTTTATTCTCCAAAAATAAAGGCTATGGAGTCGAAAGCTAAAACCTAAAAAATAGGGAAGATGGAATGATGATACATCAATCAAGGATTTGGGTCTTTTTGGCCAAATTGGGATCAGCCACGTACATCGCCATATTTGCCTTTGGGCTAAATTCTTCAGCTAAACCACGATCGCGCGAGTCTGGAAGCTATCATTTCTAAGCGATCGCTGCTAACTTCTGTGATTGCATTTAATTTACCTTTGCTTGACTACCACGGTCGCGGTTAATAGACCGCGATCGCGATACCTGAGGCCTTGCTGCTCCAAGCCTTCAACTGCACTTTTCTTACTCCGTTTTGATCATTTTCAGCTCCCATCCACATAATTCTTTCATAACTCCATGCTTACAAAGAGAGAATATTAGTGCATTTTATCACCAATATGTCTCATTTATACATTCACAACAAGGTAATGTGCACAAATATTCAGCGAGATTGAGTGGTAAAATCACCACTCATCAACACCCCCAACTTAAAGCTATTGCTTATCATCAAGAAATACTACCTCTTACTATGAGACACAATTGTTTATGCCCAAACTTCATGCCCTAAAGATCACAGTGACTTTACCTATAGTCACTACCACCGGTAGCTCATTGCACATGGGCGAAGCAAATTTCACTACACCTCTCACTATAAAATTGCTATATTCAAGGTTATATAGAACTTCAAAGAGCGACCAAGAAATAAAAAAATAATACTCTAGAAGTGACTCCCTTTGGACCACAACTAAGCTATACTCTATTTGCCTCTTTGCCAGAAGGTGACAAAATCACCCATCTCAACTTGTTTCACATGCCAACCTTACAAGAAAAAAAATTCCTCACACCAATCTACAAAATATGAAACAAGGAATTTTAAGTGGACAACTCTCTCCCTCACAAAAGAAATCTCCATGCAATAAGAGTTATACCATAGGCTTGCCCCTATTTTCAATCGCCACTACAAAGAAAGTACATGGTTGGAAATTTCAAAGGGCTTTCTAAGCTTGTAACGTAGGTTCGGGCCAGGGTAGGATACCATTGGGGAATAACATGGCTACACCCTTCCTTAAACATCTACATCATACTTTTTAAATCCTTCTTTTTGACTACGGGCCACTATTCTTTGTTTTCTCTCTTTTATCATGCCTACCTTATATTTCCTTTGTTTTCCCAACTTCTTTCATCTCTTTCTCTTGCACTTTTATGTAATTCTTTTCTTTGTTCGACTCTTTTTTCTCCTATTTGGTTCTTTTCAAAGTCTAGGCATATTAGGCATATAACTACATATTTGTGGCACCAAAAATTACTTCCATCATTCTTTACCACCCCCAACTTAGTATTTTATCCTCAAATTATATTATCAAGTTCAAGGAGGGTACGGTTCAATAGAAAAATAAAATAAATGGTTTACGACTTGTAATGTGTTTGTCAAAGAAAGGTCCAAAGGCTCAAAGTGGGTAACTAGGGATTAAATTCATGCTTAGGAAGCCTTTTTAGGCTAAAGTGGGCTTCCAAAATCACAAAGCTAGACTATGATCATTTGTCCAACCAAATACAATCAATGCTAGCTTTGAAAGACTAATGGGGAAAGTTCTAGCTAACACAAGTGTACAAGAGAAAAATAATAACATCTCACCACACTTGGCATGCAAAATTTATAAAGGGAGCTCACATATCCCTTCTGCTAGAGAAAAAATGCTAGTATCTATTTTTATTTACAAGTCAAAATCTTGCAGCCACAAAAAGAGAAAAAATTTTGTTACCAAATTGCTCACGTCCATGTACTTTATTTTGTTTTGAAAAATTTTGGATGGAGGGGATCATTCATTTTACATTAGCATCATACATAATTTGTTAAATATGGTAACAACCAAAGCCTTAGTCTCTCAATGAGGCTCAAAATAGGTAAACTAGCCATATGGCTACTCAGACTTCGTCTATGGCATATAACATGATCTGAACTTTTACAGCATACAATGCCATTGGGACTCAGACTTTCCTTGCATTTAAGATGTTTATACTACAGGTACTCAAACTTCCCCTGAACCTATGCCTCAAAACCCAAACACAATGCTTTACCCTTTAGAATGTCGTCACTCAATCCATCATAGGGAAAAGCTAGTCGTGCATCACTAAAATAAAAATTAAATTAAATTAAAAGAAAATGCAAAATAAAAAGAAAACATGATAATCTATGAAACGTGGACACCATCAGAGTGCCCAGATGAAACATCTCAAAAACACAACAAAACAATATCCAAAATGTCATCCCAAATCAAAAGTAAAAACATCATCCAGAATATCATCAAAACACCCCAAAAACATCCAAGTAGTACAAATATAAGGACAAGTACCCCCAACTGAAAAGCCGACAGTTCCCCCACTACCTAGTCAACAAGTTAACAGTAAAGGATGCTCCCTGAATTAGCCTCATGAACTGCTCTCTCTGGTATACCCTGTATCATCCCTATTGTCATTTGCACCAGACCACTTAGTTGGGGCTTCACCATCACTCTTGACCCTCGGTGAAGGTAGACACTCCTTAGGTTTGAGCACCTTGAAGATTCCCTTTACCCCTTTCCACATCTTGGTGAAGAATTTTTCTCTCTTATTTTCCCTGTTCAGTATTTTTTCTTATGACTCCCTAGGGTCTCTGTATGATATTGCCAAAGATAAATATGCTCTGTCTCTAATTTGGAAACCCTGGTACCATGTATTTTTTCTCCTACTGACATATTTCATACTCAGATCAAGATACATATGAGTGGCGAGCAGTAGAGGACTCTTCTGGCACCTAAGGTAACCCTGGAACAAGTTCCCTAATATCAGCAAGTCTGTCAAAGAATTCTATGAACTTTTCTGGGACTTTGTCCGTAGAGATACTCCTTTATGGAGTAACTCGGTCCTTGGGAAGTCATTGTAATATTGGTTGTGGCATTTTGGAGGCATGAATCTGATATCATTTAAGTCTCCTATTTCGTAGCTCAGTACCTATATGGAACAGACTTCAGACCAATTTTAGTATTTTTAATGCAAAACTTATAGTAGATTAACAAGAAAAGAGCATGTGGCAATGTTATAGGAGATTCTAGGCTGAAAAATGGATGTGCAGAAATTTGGATTTCTACAGACAATTATCCTCGGGTATGGCGATTGTGGAGCATTACCGCGATCGTAATTTTGCAATCGCGGTCATCAGGATCGCGATCATGATACATGAGACCACAGTCAACTGCTCTACCATCACTCAACATAAGTGAAATTAACACCAACTTTGACTTCCAACTAGGCACACAAACATCATGATCAGATAAAGTAAGCCTAGATTGCGAGATTTTAGCCCCAAACTTGAAGGAATTCACATTGAACTCATTTGGGCATTGAAGGAACACATAATATACAAATTATTTTCAACCATTTTAGGATAAAATATGGGTACTCAAAACTTCCCCAAATGACGTGTAGAGACTCTTCAGTTGGTAACCAAAACAATAAACACAAACAAGCACAATTTTGGCATTATAAAACTGAATTTGTGCCTATTTCTAAACTACATGTCCAAGGCCTATAATAACAATAAAAATAAAGGAGTTTGAGACTACATACCAGATAAATGATACAAAAAATTTGAAATGAAATATTGGAGACTCTACACAATGCCAATATATAGGAGAATTTTTAGAGAATTTTGATATTGAACATGTGGGGAAAATGGCAATTGGATGGTGATTTAAACTGGTATGACTGCAATCGTGGTTCTAGTTCCATGATCGTGGACCCGATACCTCTATGATCATAGTACATGAACCACGACCACGGTACCTGAGGCTAAAATTTAGGCTTTTGCACTTCGTTGTTCGGTCCAACAAGCCACATTCACAACTCCCTTTTTCAATTACAAACAAAATTCTCCTAGCAATCACTTTTTCCTAGATTATACATGAACAAATAAAAAAATAAAATCTAATCTATCATGCATAAATAAAAGGATACGGGCCACTTTTAGTGGCGTGATAGGGTGCCTCTTATCGAGCACTTAGGTTAGCATCGTAACACGATGCCTCCACCACTCCCTTTTATGATTCTACTTAGAAGATTTGAACCGTCGTGCTAACTTTCATTTAATATTCATTGAGTAGAAGAGGGCCAGAAAATTCATATCTTCCAAGGTGAAACTTAGAAGATATGAGAACATGGTGAGAAAACTTCGATCTTGCCATTTTGAAGATTTGAATCTTTTACCCAACTTTACATCAAGATTTCATATTAGTTCCTTGGGTAAGAGTGAACACCTCAATACACCAACCCTCATTCATCGGAAGTTGAGTTCCTTTACCAATGATGAGTTGGGTTTCATGTGCTTCTGTTGAATGTTAAAGTCCAAAGCATGGGAATCTTACTTCATCTCCCCACTATCCATCATTTGACTTGGTGAATGGATTCTCATCACATCCTTGAGGAGAAATGTTAAAAAGTGGGTTGAATAAGGTACAACACCTAATTTTGGAATTGTTTCCTCCAAAGCATCTTCACCCCAAAATGAACTAGAGTCATCATAAGAGGTATGTATTGATTCTTCTTTTGACTCTAGTATCATTTCTTTTATTTTGGCTTCTTCTTCCTCATATGATTCAGATGATTAGGAAGTCATCGAGAAGTCTTCACTACCAATCTTGTCCTTATAGTTTGGTTTCTCTTCTTGACAAACCTCCTCTCATGAAATAGGCATGGTAGGGATTGTTTCAAGATTTTCTTCTTTGCCCATTACTTTCTTCTTGACACTTGTCCATTCTTGATGCATTTATTCTATATTCTCCCCTATTGCATCTACCTAATCCAAAATATCTAATAACCTTGGGTGACAACTATTGGACTCAGTGTGTTGCTCTTCCTTCTTTTTATCATAAGACCTATTAATCTCATAAGAAGAACTAGCAATTCAGTTAGTATAATAGGGAGGAGGGGCATTTGGACAATCATCCTAATGTCCATTTTGACTACCACACAAAGAACAACCATACTCTCTATAGGTTCGAGATAGTGATTCTGTCTCTCCCCAAGGTTCATAGTTACAATCTCTCCTAAAGTGTGGTCCATCAAAATATGAACATGGGTTGTCAAGATAGGACTTCCAACTATCCAAATCATACTTGGTGGAAGATGCCATAGAGAAAAGTAAAAGTGAAATAAAATCTACCTACAAAGAAAATCATAAACACATATATACAAGCTTGAATTTAAGAAAATAAACTAAAATTCCAAACAAACTTAATATGCCAAATTGTTCCCAGGTAATGGCACTATTTTTTATAAAGCTTAACTTACACGTCAAACTAAGTACAAGGCAGTCGTCGTTAATATATTTACCCAACTTTGGAGTCGGGATCAAATCCACAAAGAATAATTTGAGTGGCGATAAAATTAATTCAAAATTTTAGATACAAGTTAAATTCAAACAATTGGTACAAAAATATAAAATGGGGAAGATAGGTTCCTACACTAGTATTTCTTTTTTTGGGGTTTTCTAGTATAAATACGGGGCTAGGAATAATTAAAGATTAACAATTAAGCATGGATCTTGGTATTATGCATTACTAAGGGAGTGACACGTGGGATTTAGTAATCGACATCAATTTAATAAATCAAATATGGGTAGGATTGGTTATAGATATTGACACTAGTCTTTCGACAAAACACTAAAATTTCACCCTTTAGTTCTTTCGAATACCTAATGGGTGTGTTCAACAATTTGTAACCACAACCATAAACTAGGTATCCCTATTTCTACATTGATACCCATGTATAGTCAACTTCACATTCACCATTATGTCTAAGAAAGTGAAAATTTAGCAAACTCCACACATAATTGTCTATCATTGCTTTGGTTTCCACATCCCTCTTTCTAGGATGATATGGATTCCTAGACTTCACCCAAAACCCTTCTTTCGAAGATGACCTTTAACTTTCTAGAGCTTGGAGCTTTCACTCATCAAAACCATATGGGTATTTGGGGCTTTCACCCATCACATCCCAACAAAATTAGCATAACAATGATAAAACCCATAAACATGAATTACTAAATAGATGCTAACATTAACAACCCACGCACACTTTAACCCATATTTACACATAACGCCAAGAGAGAGATTTAGCTACACATAAGATAAATAAACATAGATATTTCCAAAATCTACATTGAAATGAATTGTTGAAGATTTAAGCAAATGTTACTTCAAACTTGGTTCTCCCACAATATCAACTATCGTAGTGAGCAAATTTTCCACTTAAAAAGTCTCCAATGTATTCTTCACCAAATATTTACACAATATTTTCTTCTCCAAAATTAGAGGTTATGGGGTCAAGATCTAAAACATTAAAATTAGGGAAAATTGAATTATGATACATAATCAAGGGTTTGGGTCATTTTGGCCAAAATTGGGATCAGCCACGTATATTTACAGATTTTCCCTTGGGCTTAATTCTTCTTTTGAGTCGGGATCGCGCGAGTCTGGTAGCGACTGTGCTTTCACGACCGTGGCTAACTTTCACGATCGTGTTTGATTGACTTTTGCTTGACTGTCGCGATCACGGTCAATGGACCACGGCCGCGGTACCTAAGGCCTTGTTACTCCAAGCCTTCAGCTTCACATTTCTTTCTCCGTTTTGATCATTTTTATCTTCCATCTATATTTTTTTCATCTCCTCAACTCTATGCCTGCAAAGAGTGGATATTAGTGCATTTGAATTATGATACATAATCAAGGGTTTGGGTCATTTTGGCCAAAATTGGGATCAGCCACGTATATTTACAGATTTTCCCTTGGGCTTAATTCTTCTTTTGAGTCGGGATCGCGCGAGTCTGGTAGCGACTGTGCTTTCACGACCGTGGCTAACTTTTACGATCGTGTTTGATTGACTTTTGCTTGACTATCGCGATCACGGTCAATGGACCACGGCCGCGGTACCTAAGGCCTTGTTACTCCAAGCCTTCAGCTTCACATTTCTTTCTCCGTTTTGATCATTTTTATCTTCCATCTATATTTTTTTCATCTCCTCAACTCTACGCCTGCAAAGAGTGGATATTAGTGCATTTTATCACCACTATGCCTCATTCATACATTCACAACAATGTAATATGCACAAATGTTTAGTGAGAATGAGTGGTAAATCACCACTTATCATTATCCTTCCTAAAATCTACCAATTTTATGATGAACAACCTTTATCGGTTCATCTCAAAACGACAAACAACACCATGAATAAGTACAGTCATAAAATGATATAAATGAACAACACTTGAATGACAAGCAAGGCGAATGACAAGCAAGGCCCTTTTACCAATCCCATTATAGGTTATATATTTCCAAACCTGAATTCAATAATTTAAAATTTCATTATTTTGAGTAAACGACGAATATCCACTAATAAATAAAATCACAAGTATGTCTGAATGCTAGTTCACCACTTATTGAAATGACCAGTATCAAACTTAATCACCAATCACAAACATGTCTGAAGACCAATCAATGAAGTATCCATTTTAGGAGTGCACATTCCACCAAAATTGATATCTATACTGTAATTCAACATCCTATTTCATTCACCTATCTAACCCTCTTTTATTACTATTAAAGCTGGTATATTCAGTTACTCACTTGTAACCTTTACACCCCATTCGTTACTAAGTTCATAATAGTATTTCTTTAGATAATTATTCAACCACTCGACTCTACTTAACTTATAATTCTAACTTCAGATATACTCGTTGCACCTCTTACTTTCTAGCACTTACCCAAACTTGATGTTCTTAAGTTATGAAATTGCAACCTCTTATTATCATAAATTATCCAAATTATCTTCCAACAAGAATATCCCATACTCCAAATGCACACAATATCGAATTCACTCATTTTAAGGTATTAAAGACTAGCTTTATAGATTACAAACTCACCTAATTCCTCTATTGCTTCACATTAATATATTAAACTTGTTATCATCAAGTAAGTCATATAAATAAAAACATCCAAAAGGGATCCAAATAAAAACATAACAACACCTAATTAGATCTTTAATACATTAATTTCAAGATTTATCCATGTATAGTCGTACTCATAGGCCTAGATATGATGTCTCCTATCAAACCTATGGTATTACACAAATCTATCCCAACTCTACTACATATTAAACCATAACCTAACTCGACCGAAGATCTTGGAACAAGCAAGACATACCAAGGTTTTTCTTCCTTTTTCTTTATGCCTCCATTTGTCACATTATCTAGAAATCAAACAATTATAGGTATTAAATAGGTCTATCATACTCAACCCATCTATATCAATGGAGTTTTAATGCTAAAGATCCATTTTTTATTGCATTCTAGATCTCCAACCATCAATTTCATGTTTTAAAATAACTAATGCATGCTAGGAAGTGCTAGTTAACAATCTAGAAGTAATTATAAGTGATATTGCACTAACCTATAGTTTTATCCCAAAATCTCATAAACTTAGGGTTCTAATCCCCAAGATTACACTATTAAAGATCATTTTAATGATTCTAAGATGTTATTGGATTGAAAGATGAAGAAGAAGATGGAAAAACTTACTTCAAAGAAGAATTTCTACACTAGAACTTAGAAAATTACCCCTAGGGATTTGGAATGATTTTTTTGAGTTATATACTCAAGAATCATCAAATATAAGGTATAGTATTGATTGTTCATCACTGTAGTGACCCATTCATCACTACAACGATGGTTAACTTTTCATCACTGATAATATTTACTAAAATGGACATAATAATTTACTCTGAATACGGATTAATAAATGACTGAAGGTGTTAGAAAGAAGTCTCAAAGATTTTTAATTTGGAGTGTATAGGGCCCTATAAGTCTTTATATTCTAAGAGTAGTGCTCATTTGTAATTTACCCTAGTTTAAACATAAACCAAAACTTAATTGGTAAGAATACTTCGAACTTAACTTGTGCTACGGTTATTGTAGGACCTTAGTTTATATTCAATGTACACTCATACAAAAGAATTGATCCTATAACCTATGATGGATTCAATTTTATGCTTTTTACTGTAGATATTTTTAGTAATGATAGAATGGATTGTTATACTAGATATCAATTTACCTATCATTCATCCACAGATGGGTGAGTAATCATAATGGAGAGTTTTTAGCCCAATTATAATAACCCAATATTCCTAACATGGTATAAATTAAATGCAGTCTCCCATCTACTTCTAAAATAATTTGATAACACTTACCAAACTATCATCTCATAAATAACACAAAATATCGACCCAACTAGCCCACACACCATAGGCCACTAAGCTTTCAGCACAACTTATGATCACTACAGTGAAGGAAATATGATTCATAATAAAATTTAGATAAAGTGTTATCTAAAATACCTGGGATACTACTCAATATTATGATGCATAAAAATTAGAGACAAAAATATAAATAATGGGAAATAAAAATTCCACTGTTTGATTTAACTAGGAATTCTGCAAGTTCATTACTGCAGCAATAAACTCATCATTGCAGCGACATACCTATCATTGAAATGACACTTAGGAAAAATAGACCATTGTTATGGAAATGCTTTTATCATTATGGTAAAATTACTACAATGATCATCGTTGCAGCAATGCTAAATTAGTAGCTCAAAAATTGTTTCCATCTCTATCCATTTCATAATATACTTCTCGAATTTTGACATCATAGATTTATCCCAACATATCAACCTCTATAACTAGAATTCTAAGAACCTACTTGGCATTCTAAAACTTCCTATGAAATACTATGTCAATCTAATATCCCATAATAATATCATCCCCACCAATCATCACACCATGATACATAATTTAACCTTTAATCACTAAATATCATATTTTCAATCAAAACCACACTACTTTAACGTTTGTCATTCCTATAATAGGAAAATATTTAGTAGGGTACCCATATCCTATCAAATGTTCCAACATTACTCCACTAATACTGTAACACCCTAGATTTTTGCACCTAGAAAATTCTGAATTTTGAACTTACTGTCAAACCTACAGCTTAGCATACTAGTCGTAAGGTGTCTTGACAAGTCATAGGACCCAAATCATAGGGTGTCAAGTGAGTTTTGCCCAAGTTACTGCCTTAGTGACAACTACGATTAGGACCCTACAAGTTATAGGGTCACTTGATGAGTCATATAATTTAATCATAACTAGACCAGTGTGGATTACACTAGGTAATATCTAGCCTATTACTAGAGGTCACAAGTCGTAGGGTGGCCCTATGAGTTGTAAGGTCACTCATAGCGACTGGATGATAATTTTTAATCTTTTTACTAAGGGCATTTTGGAAATTTGTCTCTTTCACTAAACATAACCCATGACCTTAAAACATAATTAGGACCTCATTCTCATCCATAACACATCAAAAACATTCTCTTAAATTCGCTTAAATCCCTAAGGCAGAACAAGTTAGGGTTTCTCATACTTGACCATCTAAAGCTATAAAGGTTGATTCTCTCCATAACTCTTAATATTTTAGGCATTTGACTGTACACTTGAATTTGTTTTTCTTATAGCATGAAATTATATGACTATTTATGTGGATTTGATCATTGGTTTTGATATAGGTTGAGGGTTTTGGAATGAATGTTTCCTAAATTATTTCCCCATGATTTATTATGTATTATTCATGCATTATATATTGTTTTAAACTTGTGGGGTGCATGGTTATGGAAAATAACCTTGGGAATTATGATTTCCCTTAATTTTGTAAATATTGACAATTGAATTGGTAATAACCCAACCTAATTTTGTGAAAACAGTTTTGAGTATAAGTATAATTGCATTGATCTACTTTCAGAACAATTATATAAAGAGATTATTGAAATAGGATGGTTGGATATAATAAACAAAGTAAGTCATTTTTCCTCTACGTTGTATTAATGAAAAGGGGGGTTATTTTCCCTAAATTAATGGAATGATGATGTTACCTTAGAAGTATACTTGGTATGACGATAACAACAGTGTATGCCTTGAGGTGTATGATGATTTGATGAATGGGAATGTGTGAAAAGTGTTTTAATTGGGTTTAAAATTGAGTTGAATGGTTTTTCTGTGAAAGTAGAGGTCCTGAGGGACCAATATTGGAAACCTCATTTTCCAGTACACGTGGTCTAAATGATTGGGTGTTTTGAGTACCCCTTATTATATAATTGGGTTCTTCAAGTCCCCTATGGAAAATTACTGGGAGCTTAAGTCACCTCTGATATATATGACCAAAAGTTTTGAGTCCCCCATGGTGCATATGTACATATGATTATTTTCTGGTTAGTGCAGCTATACGCATTAGGTCCCTTTTACTGGGGGAGAGCCAGGCCTATATAGTCTGTGGGTGCCTTCTTATGAAAGTGGAGCTACAAAGTCACAGCTAATATTTTAAAAGTTCATGCTAAACCTTGTTCCCTATCCTAATATTTTATATATATATATATATATATATATATATATATATATATCTATGCATGTATGTGAACATATACATTGAGTTGAACTGGGTTTTGATGCCTGTATATGAACATGTACATTGAGGTGAACTAGTTTTTAATTTTCTTTACTTTATCCTTATCCCTGAGTTACATGCTAGATCTCAACCTGCTAATCATCTCTAAAAATTGTATCCTCACATAATATAGGACACGGAGACCCAGTTGGTTTTTATGCATAGTGATTAGGTAGCTTTTGGATCAATATAGAGTTAACTTGAAGTGGGGACGATCCATGCTCCAAAACACCCTCATTTCATGTTTGGTTCCTTTATGTCATACACTCTTCTTTAAACTTATTTTTTCTATTGTTGGGGGCATGTCTTGACTTTTTATTGGCAGTCGGCTATTAGAGGCTTTGTGAATATTGTTGTTGACAAGGGTATTGGGTACTGGATATTGGTTATTGGTTATCAATTATCGATTATAAATTGTTGATAAATCTTAAAAACCTTTGACTTATTAATTATGCTATCTTGTTATATGTTTATAATTTAGCCGCTACTAAAATATTATGATCTATATTTCTAGGTAAAGGGGGTGGTCCTGGTCCTTTTTAAAGTTGTGATGCCTATCACGGATAGGAACTGGTTCAGATGTAACACCTCAAAAATCTACCCTAAGATGTCACACGATGCTTAGGACCACAAGTGATCCCAAGCTAACCCTTCTACTGGCATAACTCATACGCAACTGAATGATATGCATAAACGACTGCGTTTACTGTATGGAAACATAATAATGGTGGAATCTAAGAAAATACAATACTAATATAACTTTTACATTATGATAAAGTCTGAAAGAGGGATAGAAATAACATAACAAACTCTAACTGACATCTGTGAAGCCTCTACTATACTTATTATAGATAGCTGGAATGCGAGTCTAACTATCACTAATCAATACATAAGAGAATAAGATACATAAGTAATGTCTAACATAAGTCCCCAAAATAGGAGGACTCATCGTCTACTAGTTGGAATCTACAAACTTTCTGAATATGGTATGTGTGCTACAATTGAGCTGATACCTATATTATGAGACAATATAGCACATAGACATATATGTGGATCAGTACTTTGAGGATGTACTGAGTATATAGGGGTGAAATGTATAAGTAAAAACATCATATCATCATCATAATTTGGAAAACAATGCATGTTAAATGTAAATGACTCATATAAGCTGGAATATCTGAAATGCTGAAAATAATAATCATGAGAAGTAAATCATGCTTTATAAATCTAGTGAGTCATAACATTTAGTTCTAAAAGTTGTACTTATATTCTCCCTTTAAACCATTTTGTCTAAGTGTAGAAGGACTCATTCTAAATCTGAAAGTTGAAAACTGTAGTTAATATATTTCTGTAAAGCGTAATTCGAGTAAAACTTATGATCCTTAACACTTAGTTTTTCTTAAAGCTTTTATGTTACTCTTTCTGTTCTAGAATCTGTAGTTTGAAAGCTTTAAAAACTTTAGAATATACTTTATTTGAAGGGAGATACTTTAAAACTATTCTAAAAATCTTACTATAGAAAAAAATTATTCTGCAAGGGAGGTTCTCTTAATCGACATAAACCATGCGAGCTACATAGAGTCCAGTGTCTTTCCCTCCTAAGGAAGGAACCTCACATTAGGGAAAGGTGTCATACTCTTGCTGGGGAATATAACCTCAGCTTAAGTGATCACAATTCTTCCTACTATGGTCACTTAATCTTAATCCTATGATGGCACGTAGTTTTGGGGTATGATACCTTGGAATCATACCCATCTCAGTGCTAAATACTACTCCCTTAAATTTGCTACACTCATCTTGTTGGAAATCCATTTTAAAACTCGCATCATAAGGGTTTATTATGAAACCAGTTATGCATTTATCTGAATCAATTGTAAATGAAGCTATTTTTCTTTTTGAATCTGTAATAAATCTATAAAGTGGATTCCAAAACTAATTTGAGGATCAAAAGATGAAAACTTTATTATAAATCTAATATAATCAGCTCATAAGATGCTTAAAGCATTATTTTTCTCAAAATCTCAACATATAAACTTAGGGATTAAAACCCGTGTATTAAACTCATGTCAAAATATCATAATGATCATGCTTGATAATGGAAACAATGATAACTCATCTCAAAATTTGGAAATTACTGCAATAAGCATGAAAGTATGAAAATAGA
This sequence comes from Capsicum annuum, assembly GCF_002878395.1. Taxonomy (NCBI): domain Eukaryota; kingdom Viridiplantae; phylum Streptophyta; class Magnoliopsida; order Solanales; family Solanaceae; genus Capsicum; species Capsicum annuum. The sequence goes on from NC_061117.1 coordinate 50,928,737, forward strand.
CATGCAATTCATCTTCAAAATATCTCAAATCTCAAAACTTTACAAATAGCAATAATGGGTATGAACCCTAATTCAAATCTCATGTAATTTCATTCAAAATCATGTAAATTTGTGATTGAAAACTAATTTTGGGCACAAGGATGAATGGAGATCCTTGTTGAAAAACCCCGCATACCTTGATTAAAGATTGGATGAAGAATCTTGAAATATTCATTCCTAATTGAGTTCTTGAAGATGAGGTATTGACTATCTTGTCTTGTAAATCTTCAATCTAAAGCTTTCTTGGAGAATCTATGGTGGAATTTGATTTCTTGGAGAAGGGGCTTTTGGTTTCTAGGGTTTTCCTTTTGAAGATAATGGTGAATAGTGAGCAAGAATGCTTGGAAATATGATTAATCTTATGTTTAAGATGGATTGGAGCCTTGGGAATTAACCCAAATACCTTCTATATACTCCCAAACGGAACTGGAAAAATGACCAAAAATTCTAATTTGGCTGGCCACCGCGATGTGCCATAATTATGGTGGCTCACTGGAAAAGGATGAGTAGGAACTAGGCTTTCTCCATGATGCGGAGCTATTATGGTGCCCTATTATTTTTACCATTTTGGCTATTGGTGCAATGTGCCACCATCGTATTGAGCTACTAGAAATTGATAATAGGGAATTTGGACCTCTCTGCCATGCGCCAACATCGCGGAGGTTCACTAGAATTGATAATTATGAAATTATCCTTCACCGTGATGTGGTGGTTTCTTAGGTGGGATACTGTTAAGTTAAAAATATCTAACTCCTTCACCGAGTGATGGAATTGGGCGAATTTTGTATCGACGGAAAGCTTATTATTTCACATAATGAAAAGTCAAAATCTTGAAAATACCACATGAAAAAAATGGTATTCATCTTTGGAGAAAATTCTTGACATTCTAGGAATGAATTTAAGCTAGGAAAAGTATGGGGTATTACATCGGGGCATGACAAAGTTAGATCAGAGCCTAGGATCATGGTCTATTGGGTGTCCATAAAGCCGTGTCAATTAGAGTCTCTTTTATGAGTGTGTAGCACACCACACTTATAAGGGGGGGCTAGGAGGAATTTAGGAATTTTTTCTTTTCTTGTTGTTCTATTTTGGTCAATAGAGTCTAAGATCTTGTGTCTCCTCAATCCTATTTGTTTGCATTTTAGATCATGCCTCCAAGAAGATTTGTTGTTTGTGGAACCTTGCAATGCCCAGAGACTACCCCTTTGATATTACACGATGCTTATAACCATAAGTAATCCTAAGATAGCCCATGATACTGCATGATTCATGAGCAACTGGATAAACACATAAAAGCAATAAGTGGAAAAGATGTCATTAGATGAACTTGTTCATTACAAAACTTTTTAAGAATATTTACATCAATAGATATACAAAGAAAACTAAAACTAAATACATAAACTCTAACTGACTGTCTATGAAGCCTCACTAATATTGACTACTATTATCTGGAAAATGACCCCCAACTTTCCCTAGTCAATACAACTGAATAAAATATATAATACTAAAACTATAGTTGACTCAAGTCCTCGAATTGAGAGAACTCATCACCTGTTGGTTGGAAGCTGCGAACTATATGACAATGATGTGTGGGCTATAACTTGTAATACCCTATATTATTCTTAACTCAATTCAGCTCCTAGTTGCTTGCATAAGAGGCTTAAAGCCTAAAAATTTCACTAAGTGTTAGGGACTTAGTCATTTTTAAGGCCTTTTAACTTTTAGGATTTTTAAATTGGTCTTCCCAACCTCAAGATATTGGTTTTTGAGTTAATTCATGTTTAGGGATGTAAGGTGCATGTCTCGGAGAAGTTTTGGATTTTTTGGATGAGGATTAGGTCTTGTTTGAATCACAATTCCAATACCTCATTGCGATAGGGCTGCGTCATGGTGCTTATAGTGATAGAAGGTACATCATGTTGTGGTGAGCATGTAAAACGCACTTCAGTTATGAATTTAAATATATGAGGGGCAATTATGAATTTTCCTCTCAATCCAACTCATAAATTCATGACTTAAAGCTCTAGTTAGGGCATTATTTTCCTATCTTCCCTAATTTCCTCTATAAAATAAACTCTCTCCTCCCCCAAGATTATCAAATTTCATTACTTTATCTCTAAGAAAACCAAGAATTCAAGTTCCCTATTCCAAGAACATTAAAGAAGGCATCAAGATTGGTGTTTCTTTTACAAGCTTAAGGGTTTTAGGCATGTGTGATGTTTATCCATGGGCCCTTTTCATCCATGGAGTCCAAGAATCCCTTTTTAAGTTTTAGATTATGAATTTTACATGATTAAGTTAATTATGCCAATGAACATCTTGATAATTTGATTTCAAGTTATAATTACACGTGTTTTCGATGGAATGAGCCATTGCATATTTTGAATATTGAACTCTTTTTTTTTTATAATTGAATTCATGGTTTTAGTATTGTAACTATGTTATTATCACATGATTTACCCATTCCTATGCTTAAGTTCATGACTCACATGTGTTTGATGAAATGACTAAGTGTTGGATTTCGAACGATGATTCCCTACTATGATTTCAAAGATTTTCTATGTCCGCATTGTATTTTCATTCAATGCTAGAGGGTTTTGAACACCTGATACTTGGTTGTTTATATAATTTCAGTATCTTCAGAATGATTTCAGATATACCATGAGCATTCTCATTCAGTCAGTTATTATGATCAGTTGTACGTTTAGTTAAACTTAGCTCAGCCCAATAATCAGTGTATGTTCAGTTGGGAGTGGGATTTAGCACCGTGTGAATACAGGGATGGCGGCTTCTCCATCTGTTAGGGAAAGTCATCGGTAGCTGTCCCTATATTCTAGAACTATAAAGCTAGCATAAGATATCAGGAGTCACCCATAAATTTAGGCTTGACTTCCTCTTAGGGGTTACCTGTCAGTTAGGCTTGACACCCTAATCCTTTGGGACATCAATTTTGTGGATCCACACAACCATTGTTAGTACCCGTGGTATAATACTGGCACCCTTCTAACTAAGGTTACAGGTTAGACCTCAATTATCTCATAGTGGGGTATGTTGGTTAAATAATACCTCCTACAGTCTCAGTTTAATGTTCAATATGGAATTTGATTCAGGATTGCTTGACCAAGTGTACAGATTTATAGTTTATCAGTTATACTATTTTTAGTCTTTCAGATTACATACTTATTTCAGATTCCAAATTTATGCTTGTTCTTGCATTCTCAAAAATTATAGTTTTCATGCATTCATGTTCAGTTATTTCATGCTTTACAATTAGTGCTTATCTCATATGTAGAGTACCCAATGTATATTATCCTAACCTCATCTCATATACCAGTACATTCAAAGTATTGATTGCATACTTTTCTTTATGCTATGATGTCTTATATCATAGGTTCGAATGCTAAGTTTCCCAATCATACTTAGATAGTTCAACGTTATAGCAATAACAATAGTGGTAAGTCCTTATCATTCGAGGACAAATTTATCTTTCATTCAGTTATTTTAGTATTCCTTTATTACAGTCAGTTGGAGTTAGTTAGGGATTTGTCCCATCAACTCCATAGTCAGTCAGCTAGAGGCTTTTTAGATTTTTAGAATGTTAGTTTTATCAGCATTATAACTCTTGATAGATGTTTTCAAACTTGTGAATTCAGTTGTATTTTTAGTATCTAAACCATATGGCCTTATTAGTTATTTTTTGCACATATTTATTGTTACTGTATTATTCAGTGCTCACAGTAGGTACCAGCTCATGGGTTAGCTTATTGTGACTTGTGATCATAAACACCGTTGTCCTGACTAGGGGTAGCCTCGGGTCATGGAAAAACTTGGCATCAGACCAAAAATTCTTACAGTATCCTAGAGAGTCAGAAAACTGTGTTGAGTAGAGTCTTATACATGGGTGTGAAGCACGCCACACTTATGGACACGAGGCTACAAGACATTTTAGGAAAATTTTCCGTTCATTCAGTATTCATGTCGTATGAATGAGAATAAGCTTCATTTAAAACTCTTTTTCTGACTCATTCTTCCTTCTGTTTGTAGACAATGCCTCCCAAAACAACAATGAAAAAAGAAATGGAAATCAGCCCGCACCTCTACCTATTCAGGAAGCTCCCCTGAATGAGTATGTCTCTCATGTTAAATTCAGGGCTACTTTTACTACCTTAGCTCACACATTAGTTTCTTAAAATAATCAGCAGGTTGTTGCCCCAACCAATCCAGTGACCAATATAGCTGCAGCTAGGATTCAAAATTTTACTCGAATGAATCTCCCTTTATTATTGGGATCCATTTTTGAGGAGGATTCGTAGGAGTTTCTTGATATGGTTCAAAAGGTGACTGATATCATGGGTGTAACCTCAAGTGATAGTTCAGAGTTGGTTTCTTAACAGTTGTAGAATGTAGATCACACCTAGTGTAATCAGTGAAAGGAGGATAGGGGTACCGAGGAAGGGCCTGTAGAGTGGGAGGAGTTTTCCATGGCATTCTTAAAGAGATTCTTTCTAACTGGAGTTCATTAATTTAAAGTAAGGTAATATGAGTATTAAGGAATAATCGCTTAATTTAACTTAGTTAATGAGGTATGCTCTTTCGACGGTGGCTGATAATAGGTCTAGTATAAGTACATTTGTTTTTGGTGTAGCTAATCGTGTGTTCAAAGAGTGCAGGACTTCTATGTTGATTAAGAAGATGGACCTATCTAGGCTTAAGGTTTATGCTCAACAGATTGAGGAATAGAAGCTTAAGAAGAAAGAGAGACAGAATGAGAGGGCCAGAATAGGTAGCTTTAACTTTTCTCAGCCAGGTCAGAAGGTGGTAACTATTCTTAGTTTCATCAAAACATTTTAGCCCCAGCTTCATCTTTAGCTAGTGCACCAGTGCCAAAGTTTAAGAATAACAGTTGAGATAGGTCGCCAGGCTCCAAGTCCTAGGGTAGTATGAACAATAGCTGTACTAATCCACTCTAGCTAAAATATGGTAGAAATTATTAGGGTATGTGTAAGGCTGGCAGTGATGTATGATTTGGATGTGGCAAGCCAAGCCATAGGATTTGAGAGTGTATGGAAATGGCGCAGAAGGGAAGAAATTATATCCAATAGGGCTAGAATACTTCTTCAGCATCATTTCTAGCTTAGTAGGGTACGACTTCCAGTGCGAATAGTGTACAGTGCTAGAACAGGGTTTATGCACTTCAGTCATGGCAGGATTAGGAGAGTTCTCCTGATGTGGTTATGGGTGCATTACTAGTCTTTCATCCTTATGTTTATGCTCTAGTAAAAGTCAGAGCCTTATATTTTTGTAATCCTCTATATAGCTGTTAATTTTGGTGTCAATTCAAAACATTGGTAGAGCCTTTCTCAATGTCTCATCCAATGGGTAAGTTTATCATAGCCAGATGGGTATACGAAAATAGCCCAATTATAGTATCCTAAAAAATCACTTCAGTTGATATTATGGAGTTAGAGATAACTGATATTGATTTCACTCTCGACATAAATTGGCTCCATTCATGTTATACCTCAGTTGACTGTGGAAATGGGGTTATTTAGTTTTAGTTTCCCAATGAACTATTTATTGAATGGAGGGGTAATACTTCAGTTCTTAGGGGCCAAATAATTTCATATCTTAAGTCAAGAAAAAAGATATCCAAAGGGTGCATGTACTATCTTATTTAAGTCAAAGACTCTAATTTTACAACCGCCAATCTCGAGTCAGTATCAGTACTAAGGGAATTTCTAGACGTTTTCCCCAAAAATCTTCCCAGAATCCCTCCTGAAAAGGAAATTGACTTAGAAATAGATCTCCTTCTAGATACCCATCCTATCTCTATTCTACCCTTTAAAATTGCTCCAGCTGAACTAAAATAGTTAAAACAACAGTTGAAAGATCTCTTAAATATGTAATTCATCAGGCCTAGTGTTTCTCCATGGGCGCTCCTGTGCTTTTTGTACGTAAGAAAGAGGATTCTCTCAGAATGTGCATCAATTACCATCAGTTGAATAAGGTCACAATCAAGAATAAATATCTTCTCCCTGGTATTTATGAATTATTCGACCAGCTTCAGGGTGCCAGTTATTTTTCTAAGATAGACCTCAGATCCAGCTATTATCAACTCAGAGAAAGGGAATGTGATATTTTGAAGACATTATTTTGAACTCGATATGGTCACTTCGAATACCTAGTCATGTCGTTGGACTAACAAATTCCCTAACAGCTTTCATGGACTTGATGAACAGAGTGTTCAAGTAGTACTTGGACATGTTCGTCATTGTCTTTGTTGATGATATTCTCATCTACTCCTATAGTGAAAACGACCATGCAAAACATCTTAGAATTATATTACAGACTATTAGAGCCCATCAATTATTTGCTAAATTCAGTAAGTGCAGTTTTGGCTAAGATCAGTAGCTTTACTTGGACATATTATTCTGGTGATGGCATTAGAGTTGACCCTAAAAAGACCAAAGTAGTGAGAAACTAGGCCAAACCCATCTTTTCATCAGATATCAGGAGTTTCTTGGGTTTGGATGGTGATTACAAATGGTTTATTAAAGGGTTTTCATCTATTGAGTCCCCTATTTCTTGATGAACTCAAAGAAGGTCAAATTTCAATGGTCAGATTCTTGGAAGAAGAGTTTTTAGGAGTTAAAGACTCGACTCACGTCAGCCCCAGTCTTGACTTTGTCATATGGTTTAGATGGGTTTGTTATTTGTTGTGAGACTTCCAGAGTTGTTCTTGGTCATGTAGTGATGTCGAGAGGTAAGGTCATAGCTTGTGCCTCTAAACAACTTAAGTATCATGAAAAGAATTACCTTACCCATGATCTTGAGTTGGCAGCTATTATTTTTCCTTAAAATTTTGGAGTCATTATCTTTATGGAGTTCATATTAATGTGTTCACGAATCACAAAAGTTTGTAGTATGTGTTTTTGCAGAAAGATTTAAATCCTTGTAAGAGAAGATGGCTTGAGTTGTTAAAATATTATGATATAAATATATTGTATCATCTGGGCAAGGCCAATTTAGTGGGAGACACCCTTAATAGATTTTTTATGAGAGTATTGCTCATGTTGAGGATGATAAAAGAAAGTTTTTCAGAGAGTTTCATTAGCTTTCTAGGTTAGGTGTTCGGTTGGTTGATTTAGCTGAGGGTACTATATGGGCTTAGAATGGTTTGGAATCTTCATTGGTTGCCGAAGTGAAGGAAAAGCAAGATAGGGATTCCAGTTTGGATAAGTTTAAGAAATTAGTTAGAGATTAGATAGTATAGATTTTCTCCCAAGGCAGAGATGGTTTGTTAAAATGTCAAGGTAGGCTCTGTGTGTCATGTGTTGATGGTTTGAGACAGCGGATTTTAGCAGAAGTGCATGGTGTGTGTTGCTCTTTACACCCAGGAGCCACAAAGATGTACTATGATTTGCGATAAATTTATTGGTGGAGTGGTATGAAGAGAGATATTGCAGAGTTTGTAGCTAAGTGTTTTAATTATAATTAGGTTAAGGTTGAGCACCTAAGGCCTAGTGGCATATTACAAGAGTTCAGCATTCCCACTTAGAAGTGGGAAGAGGTGAACATGGATTTTGTGATGGGTTTGTCTCGTACGCATCGCCAGCATGACTCGATATGGGTTATTATAGATAGAATGAACAAATCAGTTTATTTCTTGCCAGTTCATACTTTTTATTCAGCTAATGACTACGCCAAGCTCTATATTAGAGAGTTGGTTAGGTTTCATGGAGACCCGTTGTCTATCATTTTAGATAAGGTACTCAATTTACCTCTCACTTTTGGAAGGCTTATAAAAAGGTTCTTGGTACCCAAGTTCATCCCAGTATAGCTTTTCATCCTCAGACAGATGGTCAGGCAAAGGGGACCATTCATACCGTAGAGGATATGTTGAGGGCGTGAGTTCTTGATATCAAGGGTAGTTGTGATGGTTATTTATCTTTGATTGAGTTTTCCTATAATAACAGTCATCACTCCAGTATTTAAATGGATCTGATTGAGGCTTTTTATAGGAGGAGATGTAGATCTCTTATTTTTTAGTTTGAGGTAGTAAGGTTACTTTGATAGGACCAAATTTGGTATTTGATGCAATGGACAAGGTTCAGTTGATTAGGGAGAGGCTTAAAACAACCCAAAGCCATTAGAAATCCTATGCAAATGTGAGGATAAGGGATCTTGAGTTTGAAGTTGGGGATTTGGTGTATTTTAAAATCTCGCCCATGAATGGAGTGAAAAGATTTGTCAAGAAGGGGAAGCGTAGTCCCTGATATGTTGTCCCTTATAGAATTATGAGTCATTTTGGAAAGGTAGCTTATGAGCTTGAGTTGCCTGCAGATTTGGCATTAGTGCATCCACTGTTTAATGTTTTTTTATTAAAGAAGAATATTGGTGATCCAATTGTTGTAGTTCCTTTACAAAGAATAGATGTTTAGGATAGCCTTTCTTACGAAAAAATCCCAGTCGAGATCCTTGAACATCAAATTTAAAGACTTAAGGAACAAAGAAGTTCCCTTGGTCAAAGTTCTTTAGAGGAACCAGTCCGTTGAGGGAGCTACTTGTGAAGCAGAAGTAGATATGCGTATCAAGTACCCTCATCTTTTCTCTGCAAACTCAAACTCAGTTTAAGGTATTAGTTTTCCTTAGATTGTATCTTTTTCAATCTCAGTTCCAACTATGTGATCATACTCAAGTCATTGCATGCATTCATGAATTCAGTTTAGTCATGTATCATGTTTCAGACTCCATCATGTAATTATGTTTCCAATTGTGTATGTTCAGTATGTGATCTCAGTTGCCTTAGTTCAGAACTCTCAGCCTAATCAGTCTTAATCAGGGATAAATATTCCCAAAGGGGATATATTATAATACCACATATTATTTTTAGCTCAGTTAAGCTCCAAGTTGCATGCAAAAGAGGATTAAAGCCTGAAAATTTCAATAATTGATGGGGACTTAGTTATTTTTAGGGCCTCTTAACTTCAAGGATTTTTATGGTTTTTGAGTTAATTCATTTTCAGGGGTGTAAGGTATATGTCTCAGAGAATTTACAAATTTTTGGGACGATAATTGGGTCTTGTTTGGATCCTGATTCCAACAGCTCATCGTGATAGAGCCGTGTCGTGGTTCTTAGAGCAATGAAAGGTACACTGCATCGAGGTGATCATGTAAAACGCACTTAAGTTATGAATTTATATGTTTGAGCGGAAATTATATCTTTTCCCCTCAACCTAATTTATAAATTCATGAGTTACAGCTCTAGTTATGGGATTATTTGCCCATCTTCTCCAATTTCCTCTCAAAAACAAACCCTCTCCTCCCCCAAGATCATCAAATTCCATTACTTTCTCTCCAAGAAAACCAAAAATTTAAGATCCCCATTCCAAGAACATTGAAGAAAGCATCAAGATTGGTGTTTCTTTTACAAGTTTAAGGGTTTTAGGTATGTGTGATGTTCATCCATGGGCCCTTTTCACCCATGGAGTCCAAGAATCCCCTTTCATGTTTTAGATTATGAATTTTAAGTTGAATTATGCCCATGAATATCTTGATAATTTGATTTCAAGTTATGATTACACGTGTTTTCGATAGAATGAGCCATTGTGTGTTTTAATTATTGATCTCTTGTCATTTAACAAATTAATTCATGGTTTTAGTATTGTAAATATGTAATTATCATGTGATTTACCCTTTCCCATGCATAAGTTCATGACTCTCATGTGTTTGGTAAAATGAATAGTGTTGGATTTTGATCAATGATTCCCTACTATGGTTTCAAAGCTTTTATATATATGTATTGTATTTCCATTCAGTGTTAGAGGGTTATGAACACCTAATACTTAGCTATTTACATAATTTTAGTTTCTTCAGAATAATTTTAGATATACCATGAGTATTATCATTCATTTAGTTCTTATGATCAGTTGTATGTTCAGTTAAGCTTAGTTCTGTCCAGTAATCAGTGTCAGTTTAGTTGGGAGTAGGATTTAGCACCTTAGGAATACAGGGATGGAGGCTTCCCCATAAGTTAAGCAGAGTCGTTAGTAGCAGTCCCTGTATTCTAGAACTACATGTCTAGCATAGGATATGAGGAGTCTCCTATCAGATTAGGATTGACTTCTTCTTCGAGGTCACTCTTCAGTTTAGCTTAAAATCCTGATCCTTTGAGAAATTAGTTTAGTATATCCACATAGCCATTGTTAGTACCCGTGGAATGGTACTGGCACCCTTCCAACTAGGTTTATAGGTTGGACCCCAATTAGCTCAGATTAGGGCATGTCGGTTAGATGATACCTCCCACAATTTTAGTTAAGTGTTCAGTACAGAATTTAGTTGAAGTTTGCTTAACCAAGTGACAGATTTACAATTTATCAGTTATACAGTTTTCACTCTTTCATATTACAGACTTATTTCAGATTCAAGATTTATGCTTGGTCATGCATTATAAGATTTTACAATTTTTATACATTCATGTTCAGTTATCTTATGCTTTATAATTAGTCCTTATCTCATATGCATAGTACCCCATGTATATCAGCCTAACCTCATCTCATATACCAGTATATTGAAGCACAGTAAACAGCAGCAGTGGTGAATCTTCATCCTTCGAGGATAAGTTTATCTTTTATTCAGTTATTTTAGTTTTCCTTTATTACAGTCAGTTGGAGTTAGTTAGGGTTTTATCCCATCAACTCCACTATTAGTCAATTATAGGTTTTTCAAAATTCAGACAGTCAGTTAGTTTTATCAGCTTTATCAGTCTTGATAGATATTTTCAAACTTATGAATTTAGTTCTATTTTTAATATCTAAACCTTATGGCCTTATTAGTTATTTTTTGCGCATAACTATTTTTATTATATTGTTCAGTGCTCACAGCAGGTACCATTCCATGGGTTAGCTTGTGGTTATCTATGACTGTAAGCACCATTGTCACGACTAGGGGGTAGCCTCGTGGCATGACACAATTGGTACCTATATTAGAAAGCAATGTAGACACAGACACATATATGTGGTCAGTACTTTGGAATGTACTGAGTATGTGGGATGAATGCAATAATAAAAACTTAAGCTGAACATACTTTCAAATCATGCATGCTAAATGTAAAAGGACTCACCTTAATCATAAATACAACTAAGTGCTGAAATATCATCAAACATGAATAATAAAACAACATCTGAATAAAGCTTGTGAAATATTACACTTCGTTTTCTAAAATCTTTACTTTTATTTTCTTTCTGGGAGATTCTTATAATCGACATTAATCATGTGAGCTATCATGGAGTCCAATGTCTTACCCATGTTGAAGAGAGTTGTTCTACCTTTGCCATTAGAGTTGAACCTTAACATAGAGCGATCACTACACATAGCCTGTATTGTGTAAAGGTGGGGAAACTCTCTGGCAAGGCCCCTAAACCTATGGTGGCACATAGTTTTTAGAGAATTGGTTGTACTAAATCAACATTTCCCTCTCGATGATAAATACTACTCCAAAAACATATACTTATATGCTCATACTTTTGAAATCCACCTTAAAATAGCATATGGATTTATAAACTTAAAACCAACTATATTTCTCTTACTTAAATCATATTCGTGAGGAAACTTGTGGATTTTATGTCTTATCTTAGATCATAAGATCAATCTGAACTTTTATCATGTTTTAATACTTGTAACTTGATCTTAAAAGCTTAAACTTCTTGTAAACTCAGTAACTTATGCTTGAACTTAAAATCATTCTTTATCTCATAGAAACTTCATATCAAAATATCAAACTCAATGCTCAAATTGAAATCTCTTATCGATTTATCAAAATTTATGTCAAAATAATAAAATCATCTGATAAGATCAATCATGTATTTAATAACATAAGTAAAGTTAAATTATTGTGCAAACTGAAATTTAAATCATATGATAAAGCCATAATCTCAAGAACATAAGAATTGGGTATGAACCCTAACTAAAAATCTCATAAATTTAATTGCCAAAACCAAAGCTTTTGGATACAAAGATGAAAGGTTATCCTTTCTCAAACCCCACATACTTGAATTTCTTAATTTCTTACTATCTTGAGGAAGAAGATGAATTTGGATGCTTGGAAGTTGAACTTTTAGAAGAAACCATACTTCTTTTATTCTTGAGAGTGGAGAGAAGAATGAACTTTTAAAACTGGCATTGAACGAGCAAAATAGTCTCTATTAGAGGATTTAAGTCATGGAAGAGGAGTTTGATGTGAGGAAAAAAACAAATTACCTCTACGGAATCTAAAAAAACTGTAGAAATTTTTAGTTGATGACTTAGTTGATATCTTATCAACTTAGTCTTCAACCTATAGCCGGGCTTGGACACTTTTTTGTTAAGGTTGATGACTTAGTAGATAGCTTGTCAACTAGTATATGGATTATCAACTTAATCATCACCTTCTCTAAATAGGTTAGGGCTTTTCTGGTTAAGGATAACGACTATGTTGATATCTCATCACTTAGTTGATAGCTTATCACTTAAGTTGTCACCTTGTTGACAAACAGAAGTCATCACCTTGTTGACAAACAGATACTCTGAAGTAAAATAAGCATAACTTTCTACTCTAATATGGGATTAAGGTAAAATTAAATGTATTAGAAAGAAGACTAGAAGATATTTCATTTGGTATAGACTAGGCCACCTGAATCGTTATATTCTAGGAGTTACACTCATTTAAATTTGACCCTTGTAGGACACAATACTAATACTCAGTCGATACAAATGCTTTCAACTCAACTTTTCTATAAGTGAATTCTATGACCATATTCGTATTGAAAACACTTCTCACACATGGTTAATGACCATGATACTTAATTATGGCATGACATAATTTCTTTAGGGTCTTTAATTATATATGAATAGTTGGAAACTTATATAGAAACTTGTAGGGTTTACAAAACTCTTCAATCTTGCTTGGGGAAAATATGGATATAGATAATCTTACTTATAGAGGTCAAACCTGGACTAGGGATCCGACTCATGATTTTCCTCATGGAGTTTCACCGATCCCTACTTGTCTTTCTCAAGCTGATGATACTTATTCCTCGATGTCTTGGGAAAAGGTGTCTAATGCTGAGTTTTGCCACTCGATCCATTTACTTACCCAGTTGGTTGCCTCTCATACTGAGCATGTTGGTTCTATTTCTCCATCTACTAAGGTCACTAGAGTTGGCTAATTTATGAGGTGGAGTCCTCCAACTTTCACTAGTTTAAAGGTTTAGGAGGATTCTCAAAATTTCATTAATGAGATGGAGAATATTTTTTGTATGATGTATGTTTCAAATGCAGAGGGTATTGATTTTTCCTTATTCCATCTGAAAGATGTGGCGTATCAATGGTATGAGGAGTGGGAGCAACTTAGGGGTGATGATACCAAGCCAACATTATGGGATGAGTTTTTTGGTACTTTTCTTGATTGCTTTTTCCTCAGGAGTTGAGGAAGGCATAGGCCAAGGATTTCTTGAATTTAAAACAAGGAATAATGACTGTGGAAGAGTATCCCTTGAAATATTTTTAGTTATCTTATTATGCTCCAGGGTTGTTTTCTTTTGTGGGGTAAGGATGAAGAAGTATTTTTCAGGATTGTCCCATGATTTAGGTTTGGAGTGCAAGGCCACCTTATTAAATAAGGATATGGATTTCTCTAGACTTTTAGCATACATGGAGTAAGTTGAGAAAGAGAAAAAGAAATAGGTAGAGATAGGGGAAAGACATGGTAAAAAATTTTGGTATTCTGAGTAGGATGGGAGATAATCAAATAGTGGTAGAGATAGGCAGTAGTGGTTGAAGAAGAAGAATTAGGGAAATTCATATTCTATGGTGAGTGTTCCATATCCTAATCCATCCGATGACCATTATTTTTAGAGCAATAGTGGATTTAGGACATATAGTGACCAGTCTCAGACTAGCAGAGCTTAGTCAGCCCTATCTTATCCTTCTTGTCATTTTTGTGGGCAGGTGCATTATGGAGTATATAATAAGGGAAGGAATAAGTGCTTTAAGTATGCTCAGCGTGGTCACATACAGCGGTACTGTCCTTTAATGGTTACTTCTGAGGATAATAAGGTCACTATGTTGCATCTTCAGCTCCCGCACCAAGGGTGTTGCTTTTAGTCTCGACTCTTAATGGAATTATTCATATAGTCTTCCCACCTACTAGGAATCTGAGGCGTCTCTCAATGTTGTTACAGGTATGTTACGACTCTTTTCCTATGATGTGTATTACTTGCTTAACTCGGGGTATACTCTTTCTTATGTGACCCCTTATATGGCTATTTATTTTGGTTTTAGTCTTGAGTGTATTCTTGATCCCTTTTCTGTGTCTACCTAGATGGTGATTCGGTGGTTGCTAAGAGAGTTTATAGGGTTGTATGGTATCTATATATGGTAGGGAGAACATGGTTAATTTAATAGAGTTGGATATGCAAGATTTTGATGTTATTTTAGGGATGGATTAGCTTCATTCATGATATGCCTCTCTATATTGTCGAACCCGTAGGGTCTTTTTCAAATTTCCTAATGAGTCAATTATAGAATGGGAAGGGAGTTCCCTAGTGCCTAAAGAAAGGTTCATTTTGTATCTTATAGCCCAGAAATTAATTTTCAAGGGCTACCTATATCATTTAATCCAAGTTAAATATTCTAGTTCAGAGGGTCCTTCCTAACAATCTGTTTTCATGGTTAATGAATTTCTCAAAGTCTTTCCTGATTATCTTCCAGGTATTTTTTTCGATAGGGAAATTGATTTTGGGATTGATCTTTTAATAGATACCCATCCTATCTCTATCTCTCCCTATATAATGACTTCTACTGTGTTGAAAAAACTTAAGAAGCAGTTGAAAAATCTTCTAAATAAGGGTTTTATATGCCTTAGTGTTTCTCCATATTCATGCGTAAGAAGTATGGTTCCCTTAGGATTTGTATAGATTAACTTCAGTTCAATAAGGTGATGGTGAATATTAACTATTCTCTTTCTAGGATTGATGATCTCTTTGGCTAGCTTCAGGGTGCTAAATTTTTCTAACATTGACCTTCGATCGGGTTATCATCAGCTTAAGATTAGGGAGGGAGATATCCGTAAAACTTTTTTTCATACTCGGTATGGTCATTTCGAGATGTTGGTGATGTCCTTTGGTTTGACTAATGCTCTAGTGCATTTATGGATCTTATGGACAAATTATTCCATTGGTTCTTGTGTTGGTTTGTAATTATGTTTATTGATGACATTTTGGTATACTCCAAGAGTGAGGCTGATCATGATGATTACCTTAGTATAGTGTTGTAGACCCTTAAGGATCAACGTTTGTATGCTAAGTCTTTGAAATGTGAATTTTGGTTGAATTTTGTTACCTATATGGGGCACGTTATCTCTAGTGAAGGGATCATGGTGGATCCATAGAAAGTTGTGTTGGTTAAGAAGTGGCCTAGACCCACGACTCCAATCAATATTCGGGTTTCTTGGGGTTTAACCAATTATTATAGGAGCTTTGTGGAGAGTTTCTTTTCGATTGCTGCCCCATTGACAAAATTAACTTAGAAAAAGGTGAAGTTCCTATGGTCTGATGTTTATGAAGGTAGCTTTGAGAAATTAAAGGATAAGTTGACTTCGGATCTAGTTTTGACCCTACCCGGGGGTACTGATGCTTTTTTGGTTTATTGTGATGTATTTCGTATAGGACTTAGTTATGTTTTGATGCAGCATGGTAGGGTGGTGGCATATGCTTATAGACAACTTAACGTGCATAAGAATAACTATCCGACTCTTGACTTGGAATTGTTAGCTGTGGTGTTTGCCTTGAAAATCTAGTATCACTACTTGTATGGGGTACATGTTGATATCTATTCAAATTATAAGACCCTGCAGTATGTGTTAACCCAGAAAAAGTTGAATCCTAAGCAAAAGATGGCTTGAGTTTCTCAAAGATTATGATATGAGACTCTATTATCATCCAGGTAAAGCTAATGTGGTTGTTGATACTCTTAGCATGTTGTCCATGGAAAGATTAGATCATATGGAGGAGAAGAAGCAAGGTTTGGTGAAGGATATTCACCAGTTGGCTAATCTTGGACTTTATTTTTTGGACTTCAGAAATAGAGGTGTGATTGCTCAAAAGGTCGTGAAATCATCTTTTGGTACATAGGTGAAGGAGAAGCAAGTTTGGGATCCCATCTTGATGCAGATTAAAAATGATATCATTCAACAGAAAGTGGTGGCTTTTGAGATTGGTGGTGATGGTATCCTGAGTTACCAAGGTAGATTGTTCATTCTTGATGTCGATAGGTTGCATGAAAGAATTTTGACTAAGGCTCATGAGTCACGGTATAAAGTTATCCTAGTTCAGCGAAGATATACCATGACTTGAAGGAGATTTATTAGTGGAACAACATGAAGAGAGATTCAGTAGATTTCATGGCTAAGTGTATGGTTTATTATCAAGTGAAGGTTGAGCACCTGAGGCCTGGAGGGTTGTCTCTAGAGATTGAATTGCATGTATAGAAATAGGATGTGATTAATATGGACTTTGTTACTATCCTTCTGCAGTGTCATAGTTAGTTCAATTTGATATGGTTCATCGTAGATAGGATGACCAAGTCTGCTCATTTCTTACCTATGAGGACCAATTATTCTATTGAGAATTATGCAAGGTTGTACATTCAAGAGATCATTAGATTTCATGGTGCTCTAGTTTCTATCATCTTAGAATGAGGTACAGAGTTCTCATCTCACTTTTAGCATTTATTCTAGAGAGTTTTGGGGACTAAGTGAACCTTAGCACCGGTTTCCACCATTAGATGGATGGGCAAGAAAAAAAGACCATTCAAACTATGAAAGATATATTAAACTCCTGTGTGACAATTTTGGTGGTAGCTGGGTTGACCATTTGGATCTCATAGAGTTTGCATAAAACAATAGATATCATTCTATTATTCGGATGGCTCCATTTGAGGCTTTGTATGGTCGTATATGTCATCTCCTATTGGGTGTCTAGAAGTTGTTCAAGCTGGGTTGTTTGGGCTTGACTTGGTTCACAAAGCAATGGAAAAGGTGAACGTGATTCAGGATATGCTTAAGATCTCCCAAAG
The DNA here is from genome assembly GCF_002878395.1 of Capsicum annuum. Classification (NCBI taxonomy): domain Eukaryota; kingdom Viridiplantae; phylum Streptophyta; class Magnoliopsida; order Solanales; family Solanaceae; genus Capsicum; species Capsicum annuum. Next base: position 50,945,888 of record NC_061117.1, read on the forward strand.
TATCCAAAAGTATGATGCGAACTTGAGGCAAAGAGAGTTGGAATTTGAAGTTGGCGATTGGGTGTTCTTGAAGGTGTCTCCCATGAAGGGAGTGATGCGGTTTGGAAAGAAAGGGAAGCTTAGTCCCCGTTATGTGGGTCTATATTTGGTTTTGAAGAGAGTGGGTATATGGCCTATGAATTGGATTTTCCTTCTAGTTTGGGTTCAATTCATCCAGTGTTCCATGTTTCAATGTTGAAGAAGTGCATGGGTGATCCTTCCTTAGTTATTCCTCTAGAGAATGTAGGTATTTCGAATTCCTTGTCTTACAAAGAAGTCCTAAGTGAGATATTGGATTGGCAAGTCCATCAGTTATGAACTATGGATGTGACTTTGGTGAAGGTTAAAGCTGAAAAGGACATGAAATCCAAATACCCATTCTTGTTCCCCACTCCGGATAATCATGCCTAAGGTATGTGTTAATCTTAACATCTTTGTTTTTTGACTTTATTTAAGAAAATTGTGTTTCCTTGCTATCTTTTCTTTTTGTCTTTGTTAAAGGTAAGTGCGGTTTTATTCCATGTTAAATCATTCTAATGGATGCCTTATCTCATTATTTAGGGATGAATGATCCTAAGGGGGGAGAATGCAACACCCTGGATTTTTGCCCCTCAAAAATTTTAAGTTTTGAACTCACTGTCCAACCTACGACTCACCATACTAGTTGTAAGGTGTCTTAATGGGTCATAAAACCTAAATTGAAGGGTGTCTTGTGAGTTTTGTCCAAGTTACTGCCTTGGTGATGACTTCAAGTTATGAATCATAAGGTCTCTATACGAGTAATAAGGTACCAATCGTAAGGTGACCAGTGTGTTTCCCAAAGTATGCTCTCTAGACTATGACTAGGACCCTATGAGTCATAGGGAAAATTGACGAGTCATATGACTCAATCGTAACCATACCAGCGTGGGTGCCCCTGGGTACTATCCAGCCTACAACTAAAGGTCATGAGTCGTAAGGTCACATGTAGCGACTGGATGATAATTTTCAACCTTTTTACTAAGGGCATTTTGGAAATATCTCTCTTTCCCTAAACATAACCCATGACCTTAAAACATAATTAGGACCTCATTCTTATCCATAACACATCAAAAATATTCTCTCAAATTCTCTTAAATCCCTAAGGAAGAACAAGCTAGGGTTTCTCATACTTGACCATCTAAAGTTTCAAATATTGAATTCTCTCCATAACTTTTAATATTTTTGGCATGTGACTCTACCCTTAAATTTGTTTTACTTAAAGCATTAAATTATATGACTATTTATGTGGATTTGATCATGGGTTTTGATATGGGTTGAGGGTTTTGGAATTAATATTTCTTAAATAATTTTCCCATGATTTATTATGCATTGTTCATGCCTTATATATGGTTTTAAACATGTGGGGTGCATAGGCATGGTGAATAACCTAGGGGATTGTGATTTCCCTTAATTTTGTAAATATTGACAATTGAATTGGTAATAACCCCAACCCAATTTTATGAAAATGGTTTTATGTATGAGTATATTTGCATTGAACTACTTTCAGAAAAATTGCATGATATAAAGAGATAATTGAAACAGGATGGTTTGATATAATAAACAAAGGGACTCATTCCCTCCCCTACCTTGTATTAATGAACCAAGGGGGTTGTTTCCCCTAAGTTAATGGATTGTAATGGCATGATGATGTTACCTTGCAAGTGTCGTTGGTATGACGATACCAATAGTGTATGCCTTAAGGTGTATTATGGTTTAATGAATGGGAATGTGAGAATGTATTTTAATTGAGCCTAAAAGAGGGTTTTGTGGTTGGGCCTTGAAAATGGAGATCCCGATAGACCAATACTAGAAACCGCATTTGCTAGCACAGGTGGTCTAAATAACCGGTGGTTTGAGACCCCCTTTTTATATAATTGGGTAGTTCGATTCCCCCATATAAAATAATTGGGTGCTTAAGTTACCTTTGATATATATGACCGGGAGGTTCTATTACCCCATGGTGAATATGTACATATGATTATTCTTTGGTTCGTACGGCTACACACATTGGGGCCCTTTTAGTTGGGGAGAGTTGGACCAATATAACTTGTGGGTGCCTACTTATAATGGTGGAGCTACATAGTCTAGGCTATAATATATATATATATATATTGTACATTGAGTAGAACTGGGTTTTGAATTGCCTTTACTTTATCCTTATCCCAGAGTTACATGCTAGCACTCAACCTGCTAACCGTCTCTGGAGGTTGTATATATATATATATATATATATATATGCATGTATGTGAACATGTACATTGAGTAGAACTAGGTTTAGAATTGTCTTTACTTTATCCTTATCCCAGAGTTACATGCTAGAACTCAATCTGCTAACCGTCTCTGGAGGTTGTATCCCCACGTGATACAGGACATGGAGACACAACTGGTTTTCATGCACAAAGATTAGGTCACTTCTGAATCAATCCAGAGTTGACTGAAAGTGGTGAGCTTCCATACTCTGATAAACTCTCATTTCATGTTTGGTTCCCTTATGTCATACATTCTACTTTAGACTTTTTTTTGGCTATTGTCGAGGGCACGTACCAATTTTTTATTGGTATTCGGCTATTACAGGATTTGTGGATATTGTTGTGGACTTGGTATTCAGTATTGGTTATTGGTTATTGATTATCAGTTATCGGTTGTTGATAAATCTTAAATACCTTTAATTTATTAATCCTCCTATCTTGTTATATCTTCAAAATTCAGCCGTTGCCAGAGTAATATGATTTGTTCAGCTAGGTAAACGAGGTGGTCCCCAAGCTTGTTGTAATTGGGATGCCCATCATGGCCAGGCCCTGGTTCGGGTCGTGACAAATACACCACTATGGGTTTTACTAACACATAAATACTCTACCACATCTCACAATAGTCTATAACACCCTCAACATACCTCAACCATTCAAGGAGAAATTCCAACCAAGTATTATCATATGACTACGAGATGGATACAACTATGCAAAAACACATGTAATAAATCTACTCCCTTCACTAACCCTACAACGAAATATCATCCATCATAATCAACATAACTTACTTCACCAACCTTATCAATTCAATTACATCACATTCATGGGATATTATTAACCAATAATCATTCCTATACAATATGCCCATACTAAATATCAAACCATAATAAGCCACTTACAAGTTCTTTCTAGTCACCCTACCTCCTCAATAAATAAATTAATATTGTCCACTTATTTCTTTATTCATGTCCTTAAAACTTAATCAATTTTAATCGTTTATATCCACCATGGGTTTTATAAACTAATTAGCTACCTTTAGGACATCTATGCCTTTACCCCCATAGAATTATTCAAGTCACTTTACCAAATAAACTACATAATTGTCAAACACATAACTAAGGTTCAATTTACCAATATCAAGTAAAATAATTATTATCATATCTACTTATCATATTACAAGAAATAACCACTTTTATCTATCTAGTAAATTTACCTTGTATTAGTGGTATCAACTACACAACTGACCTTACGTTCAAGTCCCCAAGGTTATGCAAAACAACAAAGTTCATCTCAGTTTAACCAATTACCTATTAAATCGTCATTAGTAAGTCAACTTATTAACTGGATCATTTACACAACGATGACCCTATTACACTTCAGGCCTAGATATAGTCACTAAAGATCAAATCACACAAGGATTCCAATTAATATTATCAGTTGTTTGGACCACACAAGGATCCTAAGAATATCATCAAAGATTAGAAATTAAGACATACCTAAAAATCATAGAATGAAGACATATGTCAAATCACGAAAATAAAGACATACCTCATAATTATATAAATAAAGACATTCATCAATTTGCAATAATTAAGACACCTTAAAATCATGAAATGATGATAAAACTCAAAATCACAACTTTAGGATTCACAAATATTTTTTTATAACAACTCATCTCATATCACTAATAATAATCACTTACATATAAGAAATTCAGTCATCAAAATGTCTAGTGATAATATAGTCAATGTGAAAGCAATCCATATTAGGAACACATGTAGCATTCTATCATAACATAAAAAAAAACATTTAAAAACCAAGTATCCTTTCGGTAAACATAACTAATTAACAAAAGAGTTACTCTTACCAACTACACTAAAAACTTCAATACTCCACTTAATCAAATAGTATAATATCACGAAACAATCCACAGAGTCGTGTCGATCACCTCCTACACCTACCTAATATAGAAGAATCCTGATAATCTCATAAATCAAACAAATGTAGAAGTTAATCCACGAATACTTAATTAATTTATGTTCACCATATGAATACTTAATCGATTGAAAATAATGATACTCACTCAATCCTTTTAGAACTTACCTTTATACATCATGTATTAAAAGTAGTGCAGATAATAATTACAAGTGACTCTCTAAAACCTGGTTTAAGCTGGTACAAGAGCACTAGATAAGGGTTAGAGACATCTATGATAGCGCATCCATGTAGAATAGAAATGGTAGGAGATGTGGTTGGGTAATTGTATCATTGCTATAAAAACTCCAACTAACATGCCCCATGGTTATGCCCCCAATTAGAGATATAATAAGTATAGCATCAGTTCAACCACATTTACTAGTAAACATCATCAATTTTTTAGGGTTAGAAACAAATAACATTAATAATAATTAGAGACAATGACAATATGAAGTAAGTTTTGGTTTTGAATACCCAAATTATCCAATCTTATTAACCCATATTTATCATCTATGTGAACAATACTTAGCATCTGTATGACCTCTACTTAGAATCTTTATGGCTTGTACTTATTATCTTTGTGGCCTATACTTATCATCTTTGTGATCTACCTATCATTTAATACTTTTTATATCCTTCTTCTTCGACTACCCACTCCATCTAATAACCCTTCTCTCTCACACCAACCCATTTTTATAATACTTGTAATTTCTGAAGCTACAATCAATCAATTTCTCTTGGTACTCACAAGCACTCGATATTACCATGAAAACTCACCTCTAACTCGGTCTGCACAAGGGACCTTATTTACCTACATAACTATTTATCATAATTCACCACAATAGCACAACATATAGAAGAGCATATATTTACATACATACATACATACATGTACATATTAATTAAAACCATTAAATATATGAATGAAAATATGCATGCAAGATGTGCCTATAATCTTTTCTTATACCATCAACATCATAACTTATTGTTGTGGTACCCGACATATTATCACAAGAGATTATGTGGTATCTATGAGGTACTTAACCCATATTATACATGTCATATCATATTGGTGTGGTACCTGATCCATCACCTCGACATATCATCAAAATGCATATAAATATATGCAAGAATTTAATAAATCATAACTCATGCAAAAGATATTCACAAGTGTTAGCCCACTATGTGTCAAGGTTTAATTTAGTCTATCATTAAGTCCACCATCTAATTCATTTATTCTGTGACATTAGTTCTCGCATAGATATGATAATCTCGACATAACAAGTATCCCAACATGGCTGTCAATTCCCGAAATCATATCATTATGCATTTCCCCTCTAGTCGTACCCTAACCTCAAGATTTCACATTACATATTTAATTATGCCAACACTAATTGTGACAACCTAACCAGAAGTACCAACATTGCAATTCAATTAACTTCAATACACCCTTACTCACTATCTCGTCTTTTAATAATAGCTTTTACCCTCTATCGCATTTGGAAACTTTACTCAGGACAACCAAGGTGTTGGGATTAACAACTCTCCATAACACAACTCATACATTAAATTATTTAAATGCTATTCAGGCAACCTAATTTTCCATTTTACCATTTTAAATTATTTTGTTTGACCTTCCACCATGTTCCACCCTTAGTGATAGTCAACTACAAATCTCTACCACATATTTCTAACCATCACACATCCTTAATAACCTTATAGAATATATTATAAATCACATATTCAAGCCTACTTGGATTTAACATGTCCAACAAATAAAGTTTGTGCTCGAAGGTGTAATGCATGATATTCTCAACATTACTATTTAAATTAAGTGCATCTAGTCCAAGGTTAGTAGCTATAATTTAATTAAACCTTACCTTACTTCTTAAACAAAACATATAGCTATTCTCATGTTTGTTAGATGTATGCTCATGTTGTTAGATGGCTCGTGTTTGTTAGATATATTCTCATGTTGGTTTCCCTTAGGGTGTGTAATACCCCAAAAAATACAAATTATTATTAGCGCCATACTTCAAGCTTATGCATAGTACATCATGGCTCTTTAGTAGTTTCATGATCAAGTTTGATGTCAATTAAGGTCTCAAATACATCCTAGCTACTAGGCAAATCAAAACACTACTTATCGATTGAATTAATAGGAAGCATATTTGTATAGTAAACTTCAAACAAACATATCTATCGTTATACTATGAATTTTTGAGCTTATCCACCAATATATAGATAATTGAATTATCTTTCCAACGATACCAATTTCACCCAAATCTGATATCGAAGCAAAAAGTTATACCCATTTTACTCTAGTATATTAGCCTGGCAACTGAGTAACGACGTATCTAATGGGCCATCACATATCTAACAACTTATCAACCTTGGTCATCAGTTGAGAATTTCAGCAACTGAGAAGTGCTTCGTAGGGGTATTTTAGTCTTTTTCCTTACCCTAAACCATTCCCCTACGACATAAAACACTATAAACACTAAATTCAACCTCAATTCACCAAAATATACTCACTTTCTCTCAAAATCTCTCAAGAACAAGCCTTAGGGTTTTAAAAGAAAATTCAAATCTAAAGAATTTCATCATCAATTTTCTTAAAGTCAAGCATTAAGGTATGTCATATGTTGATTCATGGGTGCCTTTCATCCATGAAGCTCAAGAATCTCTTTTCAAAATACAAGATTTGTGTATTTATGAATGTTCATGATTTAAATAGAATTGAAATTCATGTTCATAATGTTGTGGGGTTTTGATTCATGTTTTAAATTACATATTCCAATGATTAACCCTAGTATATGAAGATTTACATAATAATCATTATAAACCCCCTTCAATTTACAAGTTGATTGATGTATCCATAATTATTAGATGTGTTGATGATTGTATATTCAAAGCATGCTCCCTATTTGTTTGACTAAATGACTATGTGAAGGAAAAGTGTCATACTAGTATAATAATATGACATCTCCATTCATGTACAAGTTTATGCACGTCAAGTGTTTGATAAAATGTCTTAGACAATGAAGTATGGATATATGTGTAACCATTGTGGCGCTTTAGAACTTGTACTTCATGAAATCTCCAACTTATTGTACTATGAATTGTGATGTTGGTCATGTATTCAAGAAATTCATTCTTTGTTAGTTTCTTCCTATCGAGTCCTGGAGGTACTTGTACCCAAAAAATATAGTTGTGTGCCTAGAGTTATTGTTATGTTTTCACAATATGCTCAGTCAAGCCATGATCCATAGAACTCAGTCAGTCATGTGACTCAGGAAGAAAAGCTCAGTAATGTAATACAGTAATCTCAACACTATTTTGTCAGTCAATAGAAACTTAGTTAATATGGTCCAGTCCAGTTTAGTAATCTATGTTCAATGTCTATTCAGATAGGAGTAGGAATTAGCACTGAGTGAACCCAATGATGGGAACACACACTATCAGATAAGGGTATAATTCTTAGAAGTCATCCTTATATTCCAGAACTATATAGCCATCATAGGTTGAGACATCAACACTGTCAGATGAGGGTTGATGAGATGGATAAACACTGCCAGATGAAGGTCCCACCGTTCTCTTTTGGGGACACTGTCAAATAAGGGCCACGCATAGCTTTTCCTTACCGGTGGCGCAGTATTGACACCTTTCCAATTGGGGTTACAGATTGGGCCCCTACTCAGCTATAATGCATTATTTGGGGCATGTTGGTTAGATGACTACTTCCCACAGTTTCAGCTACATATCAAGACTAACAGATATAGTCATTCAATCTCAGTAGTAGAACTCAGATAGTTCTACAAATCTCAGGACTGTCAGATACAATCAACTCAGTTTAGTACGAAACTCAGTTAGTTCCATTAGTATTAGAACTATCAGATATAGTCACTTATGTTATCAGTACTCAGACACAGTAATCATGCTATCATGAACTCAGTTAATAGTATATTAATTATACGAAACCCATGTTATCATTATTCAGTTTTAAGACTGTCAGATATAATTAATCAGACCATATCTTCATAGTCAAAACTGTTAGAAATAGTCTTTCCTTTATCTGTAATATAGCATCAGTCTCTCAGTATTTAGTAGACTCATTTATCAGTATCAATAAACTCAGACGTTAGTAAATCAGTACTCAAAACCCTACACCAGTGTCAGTATGGTCTCAGTTACAGTTACTTATTCATGCATGTATTCTCACATTTATGTCATTCAGTCAGTTAATATTATTCATGCATATGAACCCCATGCATTCAGCCTACCTCACATGTACACCAGTACATTAAAACATACTGACGTATTTGTGCTATGGTGTTTAATACCATAGGTTTAGAAGCACGAGCTCTCGAGCATTCTTAGTAGATCAGACGTTCAGCAACCATACTAATAGTGAGTCCTCATCATTCGAGGATATCATGATTATTTTATTACTTTATTATTTTAGTAGTTCAGAGTTAGTTAGGGACATGGCCCATCAACTCCACAGATTTCAAATAGTTTAGAAGCTTTTAGACTACAGCATGTTTCAAATAGTTTATTTCAGTTTTGGGTATTGTTATACCCCATTACAGACATTTTTTTATATTTATTATTAGTTTAGTTTTGAACCTTATGGCCTTACAATTTATATTCCATATATTTAGAGTATATTATTCAGCACTCAGTTACAGATATCAATTATGGGTTAGCTTATGGTCCTTCGGGGTCATGAGCACCATATAGAATTCTAGGTACCATATTTAGGACATTAAAAACTTGGTATCAGAGCCTAAGTTTCAATAGTGTCCTAGGAAGTCTGAACAACCGCATATAGTAGAGTCTTGTACATGGGTGTGTTATGCACCACATTTATGGACATGAGGCTATGAGATGTTTTAGGAACTATTTCTTTTTTTTCATGTTTTAGATCATGCTATAGAAAGGTTCCCTAAGAAACGCATGTAGATTCTCATCATGCTCTACTCATGTCAACTCTATCTTACTTTTAAGGTAACAGAAATAGTGAAGATCAAATTCCTAGGGGTCGACCTTTCTCAAACAGTCCCCGCAAACAGTTATGGGATTGTACACAGGCTCAAAAGTATCCTATTAGTTCCGTTATGTTCTAAAGTTGTACAAATCTCATTTATGATCATGAGAACTCATTTGTGAACCTAAAATTTGATAAGTCATCGGATTCATTCTCAGAATCCTATGATAGTATATGACCTAGAGTTAGAAGTATGAACCCTAGAGTTTAGCAGTAGTAGAGTTAGGATAATATTATCCAAATTAAGCAGATTATGTATTTATAGGGATAGTTGTACCAAGGTAAACCAATTGTCTTGAATAGTGGAAGCAAGAATTTAAGATTATTGATCTAAAATTAAATATGAAAATGTGGATATGAATTAGGAGATGTAATATTAGTAGTATATGATGAAACAGAAGTAGATAATGTATTTAGTAACGTAGGCATGTGTTAAACAAAGTGTAAGTATGTGATGATGATTGCAGTTCAATTCAGAGTTTGGTAAATGTTCATACACTTATGATAATGGCTTAAATCTAAGGGAGAGATAATAGATCAAGTGACTAATTCAGGCTCTCAAATTCTTGTAGTAGTTCCAGTACATATAGAAAAGTAGTAAGGGAAGATGATTCCCAACCCATCCTTATATCAGTGTAAAGTTTGTTACTTCAGTCAGCATGATGCCTACGCATGCTTCACATCTCAGTTCCATGAACACAACTTATATTCATACGCTTTCCATAGAATCATGTGCGATTCTAGTTCCTAGCATAAAGAGTTCAGTTCTATTCCCCTCATTAATACAAATCATGTCCCACGAATGCAGAAAACTCCAAACTCAGGTCATTCATCTGATGACTCATATACACATATCATGCTTTACAATATACTCAGCTTTCATGGCTCATGCTACACCTCTACTGATCAGTTAAATTCATACAATGTTATGCATATCCTTAGTTTAGACCTCTTGGTGAATCCATGATGTTTATATTTTGTTCCTCTAGCTCCAGTCAAGTGTCAAGTTCAGTTAGTGTCCATTCATGCTTCAGGTCCTCTTGATTTAACCCTTTAGTGAGCTCTCTTTGTGAAAATAGTGTAGTGATGGCCAGTTGCTTAAATAGGAGATAGTAAATATTACATGTTAAGAGAAGATTATTGCATGTTTGTTTTACACGAGAGTGTAGTTATAAAGATAGGCTTGAATCTCATGTTAGTGAGCAATTAAACGGCTAGCAAGAGGTTGTATATAGAATTTAGGAAAGTACAAAGTGTAAGTGTGAATTCAGATCTTCGACTTATGTCAGCCTCCATTGTATAACTATCAAAATTCAGTTGCCATCTCAGTTACAATTCCAATATTCAGTGTTCAGTCTTAGAATTTAATACTTCAGTACCAATCTAAACACTAGTTATCAAAAACTAGAATTCAGTCTCAGCTACAGTCTTAGTTACAGTTACAGTCTCAATTACCGTCTTATCTATAATCTCAGTCCCAGCCCTAGTTCAGTAATTAGGTCGATAACTCTGTTTAATTTTGGGTTTACTCAACAATAGCGTATAGTTATCAGCTACTTAGTTGTCAGCCTTCTAGTACCTTAGTTTACAAGACTGTTCTAGAAGTATATTGTACTGTTGGTGTTGCATTCTTGAATAATATAGTTACCCTCAATTCATGCTCAGTATCTCATGTCACTCAATCAGTCCTTATCTTCTATGTATAACGCTCTGCAGTTGTAGTCCAGTTATTCAAGACTAAGTACAGTTCTATCTTACAGGCCCAGTATTCAGCTATCAGTCATTCAGTTAATCAGATAAGTTAGTAAGTTTAGGCATTCATGCTCAGCGCTCATGCAAATATTGTCAGTGGTCTCGGGTGAAGGAGAAGTACTTCAATTAAGTATAAGTTTTCAGTATGAGTTAGATCGACCAGCCAGTAATTTAGTTTAGCAGTTGGGGAAAAAATTCATATGGTGTGGTTTCCCATCTTTCTACCTAGTCCTACTATCAGAAATCTCAGGACTGTAACTATGACAAGATAGAAAGTCCCAGTAGTTGCAGGATCGGCTCAGTTCATGTATCATTTCTCAATTTCAGATTCCAGATATTCAGTTATGATTGAGTTCATAGGTGCCCTATGCATTGTCCCAGTTTTCCTCAGTATCTCAGTCAAGTCATTATTCTTCTAAGGATATAATGTCCCAAGGGGGATATTCTGTATAACCCTAAACTATCATGCCCTAAATCCCTCCAATTTCAATTTACATAACGAATCTATTTTGGAGTTGTGGGTACCCAAAGGCTAACCCTCTAGCTCCAATATCAACGATAAGCTATGTACTCAATGGCTCAATTTACTTCACGATACCCAATTCATGTCACATGTTATAGACTCAGCCATGTTCTCATGTTCCAATTCATATGTATTCAGAGAGGATCTCGAGATAAGGTCAAAAAATTTCGTGTGTTTGAAAATCTCTCCTATGAAGGGAGTGAAGAGGTTCAGTAAGAAGGGCAAAGCTTAGTCCCCGATATATTGGTCTCTTCAAAAATTCTCAGTCACTTTGGCAAAGTAGCTTATGATCGCGAGTTGCCTTTAGATTTAGCTTCAGTGCCTCTGGTTTTTCATGTCTCCTAACTTAAGAAATGCATAGGTGAACCAGAAGTCGTAGTCCCTGTTGAGGGCATGAACATTCAGAACAACCTCTCTTTTGAAGAGATTCCAGTCAAAATTCTTGACTACCAGACTCGCAGACTGAGGAACAAAGAAGTCCCTCTACTCAAATTTCTTTGGCCGAATCAGTCCATTGAGCGAGCTACTTGGGAAGCAGAACCAGACATGCATACCAAGTATCCTCACCTCTTCTCCACTAATTCAGAATCAGCCCAAGGTAACAGCATTTCTTAAGCCTTTCAGTTTCATGTTCAGATTTCAGTTACAACTTGGTGTCCAGTTCATGTTCAGAATTCCATTTTGAACTTGGAATCCATTTACCATTGCATATTCTATCATATGTTCATGTAACAAATCATTCTTATGTTCATTTATCAGCCATGCATTCTTCTTGTAAGAAGTCTCGGTTATTAGAAATCTCAGTCATGTATTCATGAGTCAGTTCAGTCATATATTCACACATCATATAGGTATGATCAGCTTATCAGTATTCTCAGTCATGCATTCATGTATCAGCTCAGTCATGAAATCATGCATCAGATATACATGCTGAGTATGAATCTCAGAAATGTCAGTCATTTGCTCATGTTTTTAGTTGTTCATGTCTATTATGTACTTTCAGTTATTATTTCGCTCATTCTAATCAGTCTTATTCGAGGATGAATGTTCCCAAGGGGGAGATATTGTAATAGCCCAAAAAATGCAAATTAAAATTAGCTCCATATTTCATGATTAAGCATAGTACATCATGATTCTTTGGTATTTTTATGATTAATTTTGATGTCAATTAAGGTCTCAAATATGTCCTTGCTATTAGGCGAATCAAAACATTGCTTACCGATTGAATTCATGGGAAGGATATTGGTATAGTCAACTTCAAACAAGCATATCTCTCATGACCTACCAAAATATAGATAATTAAATTATATTTCCAATGATACTAATTTTTCCCAAATCCAATATCGGAGCAAAAATTTATTCCCATTTTACTCCAGCATATTAGCCTGGCAACTTAGTGACAACATATCTTATGGGCCGTCACATATCTGGCGACTTATCAGCCTTGGTAATCAGCTGAGAATTTCAGCAACTGGAAAGTGGTTTTGTAGAGGTATTTTAGTATTTTTCCTCACCCTAAACCATACCCCCACGATATAAAACACCATATATATGAAATTCAGCCTTAATTCACCAAAATATACTCACTTTCTCTCAAACTATCTCAAGAACAAGCCTTAGGGTTTTAATAGAAGATTCAAATCTGAATAGTTTCACCATCAATCCTCTTAAAGTGAAGCAATAAGGTATGTCATCTGTTGATTCATGGGTCCCTTTCACCCATGAAGCTCAAGAATCTCTTTTCAAAATACAAGATTTGTGTATTTATGAATGTTCATGATTTAAATAGAATTGAAATTCATGTTCATAATGTTGTGGGGTTTTGATTCATGTTTTAAATTACATATTCCAATGATTAACCCTAGTATATGAAGATTTACATAATAATCATTATAAACCCCCTTCAATTTACAAGTTGATTGATGTATCCATAATTATTAGATGTGTTGATGATTGTATATTCAAAGCATGCTCCCCATTTGTTTGACTAAATTACTATGTGAAGGAAAAGTGTCATACTAGTATAATAATATGACATCTCCATTCATGTACAAGTTTATGCACGTCAAGTGTGATGAAATGTCTTAGGCAATGAAGTATGGATATATGTGTAACCATTGTGGTGCTTTAGAACTTGTACTTCATGAAATCTCCAACTTATTGTACTATGGATTGTGATGTTGGTCATGTATTCAAGAAAGTCATGCGTTGTCAGTTTCTTCCCATCGAGTCCTGGGGGTACTTGTACCCAAAAAAATATAGCTGTGTGCTTAGAGTTAGTGTTATGTTTTCACGATATCCTCAATCAAGCCATGATCCATAGAACTCAGTCAGTCATGTGACTCAAGAAAGCTCAGTAATACAGTAATCTCAGTACTATTTCGTCAATCAACAGAAACTCAATTAATTTAGTCCAGCTCAATTCAGTAATCCATGTTCGGTATCTATTCAGATAGGAGTAGGAATTAGCACCGAGTGAACCCGAGGATAGGATCACACACTCTCAGATGAGGGTGTAATTCTTAGAAGTCATCATTACGATCTAGAACTATGTAGCTAGAATAGGTTGAGATATCAAAACTACCAGATGAGGGTAGATGAGGTGGATTAACACTGTCAAATGAGGGTCGCACCATTCTCTTTTGGGGAAACTATCAGATAAGGGTCACCCACAGCTTTTTCTTACCAATAGTGCAATATTGACACCCTTCTAATGGGGTTACAGATTGGGCCCCAACTTAGCTATAATGCATTATTTGGTGCATGTCCGTTAGATGACTACTTCCCATTATTTTAGCTACAGATCAGTACTATCAGATACAGTCATTCAGTCTCAGTAAAAGAACTCAGATAGTTCTACAGATCTCAGGACTATCAAATATAGTCAACTCAGTTCAGTACGAAACTCAGCTAGTTCCAACAGTATCAGGACAGTTAGATACAGTCAATCATCTTATCAGTACTTATACTCAGTAATCATGTTATCACAAACTCAACTAATAGTATATTAATTATATGAAACCCATGTTATTAGTATTAAGTTTTAGGACTGTCAGATATTGTCAATAAGACTAGTTCTTCATAGTTAGAACTGTAGGAAATATTCTTTCCTTTATCAGTAATACATCAGTCTCTCAGTATTCAGTAGACTCAGTTACCAGTATCAGTAAACTCAGATGTTATTAAATCAGTACTCAGAACCCTGTACCAGTGTCAGTATAGTCTCGGTTATAGTTACTTGTTCATGTATGTATTCTCACATTTATGTTATTCGGTCAGTTAGTATTGTTCATGAATTTGAACCCCATGTATTCATCCTACCTCACATGCATACCAATATATTCAAATGTACTGACATAGTTGCGCTATAGTGTTTTATACCATTGGTTTAGAAGCACGAGCTCCCGAGCATCCTTAGTAGATTAGACGTTCACTAGCCAGACTAACAGTGAGTCCTCCTTATTCAAGGATAACATGATTATTTTATTACTTTATTATTTTAGTAGTTCAGATTTAGTTGGGGCTATGTCCCATCAACTCTACAGAGTTTAGATAGTTTAGAGGCTTTCAGACTACATCATATTTCAGACAGTTTATTTCAGTTTTGGGTATTATTATACCCTATTATAGAAATTATTTTATATTCAGTATTAGTTCAGTTTTGTACCTTATATCCTTATAGTTTATATTCAACATATTTACAGTATATTATTTAGCGCTTAGTTATAGATATCAGTTATCGGTTAGCTTGTGGTCCTTAGGGGTCATGAGCACCGTATAGCATTCCAGGTACCAGATTTAAGGCATTATAGTGTGCTTCAATATATCTCTCATAAACTTTTGCCTTTGAAACCTCCTGGTTGGGGAGTTAGGGTTTTTATGAGTGTTTTTGAAAAAAATAGGTGACCTTGGAAAATAAAAAGAATGGTTTTTAAATTTATCTGGGCTAGCACACTATTTTCCATCGCTGTAATGGATCTTTTTCCACTATAGCAGTTAATATTTCACTGTAATGTCTACTGGCAGTACAACCCAGCCCTTTATTCGGCGTCTTGGCCTAATTATCTTATGCCCCAATATTTCACATATATCAATGATTTTTATCATTACATTAGATGGAAATCTACCTATTGTGTGTGCTCAAAAGGACATAAGGGTGAGCTCAGAATATTTGCACAAATGTTCAATGACTCTTTTACTATAACTAGACACTAAGATAATAACTCAACATATAACTACTCAATATACAATCATTTAGATCATTTTCTAGTGTAATGACCATTTAGGTCATTTTCTGTATTTCCACACTTTTTCACCATTTAGATCTTTCCTATAGTTTCCCTAAGTCATTTGTGACTAGCTAAAGTTTATAGTTCAACTCACAGGTAGTTTGTTTTGTTTTTAGAGTTAATTTCCTAATTTAGCGTATTTGCTGGTAAGAATTAGCTATCTGGCATAAACTTCAGATAACCTTATATATCAATTTTGATAGTTCCATCAGATTTAAAACGTTGATTTTAATCTATGGAGACCTTTAGTTTGGGTCCCAAGGTTTCCAGACTCATTTTGGATTGTTGAATGGAATTTAGTAAAACTGGCCCTAGTTTGTAGGGCCTACATTTCGCAGAAATGATTCCGAGGGAAATTTCAATGGTGACATTGAGTCTAAAATACCAAATTTTATAGATTAGCATTATTCTTTTAGGTTCATGGGATTCTGAATGAATCTCAATGGGTTGGTGGAAACTTGGCAATTTCAAAGTTCAGCTGGTGCATTAATTCAATTAGTGCATCTGCCAAAGTAGAACTTTGGTCGCTCTAGCATAGGCGACTTTAGGAGGAGGCTTTAGCAGCCAAGTCTGGTTCCACCTTATCCATTTTACCAAAACCCTTACCGCTAAAATGGGTGTCGCTTACCCAGGCTAGGTAATGCTTTATCGGTGACCACTTAAGTAGAACCTGAGAGGGAATTTATTTTTGCCCACACCTGAATTTCTCCTATTTCTCACAAGTCTTAAGATTCACATTGCCCCATAGAGTGTGGAAAATTAGGAGACTAATCTTTTAGTGATCGTGGGGTGTTAGTGAGCTTGAAATAATCATTTTCTCATTGTAATCCTTGTATGTTTGCATTTAATTCTTAGATTAATTCTATAGTTTAGTCATAAATTCTAGTTCTTTGATGAGTTGATTTTTGTATCTTTTGATCTCAAAATTTACTTATTCTTGAGGGTAAATAATCCTTGAGCATTGAGGGACATGTTGACGATTTTTAAAGTGCAATTTTGCAACTAAGACTCACATAGGTTTTGATTCAGTTATTGACTCGAAGCATAAAAATGAAATATGTATATCATTATTCTCGTATTAATGAATAGATCACAATTTTGATAGCATGACATTGTGCAGAGGCTTCTCAAAGAGGAAATTGACTATTTAGTAGACTTTACCAAGCTTTCATTGGCATCTAAGTATGCTAGCATTACCTTTATTATAGATTGAGCTAGTTATAATATTGATATGATATTGTTCTAGTTGGGTTGGAATTAAGACTTGGAGGTATATTTAGTGGAATTTCGATCATTAAGCCTATTAAGGAACCATAATTATGTGAATTTAACTTGATTAATTATTATCTTGGTTGAATAGCCATATTAGTACTTAGGGAGACTTATGAAGCACCGTGTAGTAGGATTTTAGGACCTTAGTCTAATTCGGTATAGAATTTTGTCACAACCCAAACCCAGGCCTAGCCATGACGAGTATCTTAAGCTCGTAGTGGATCAGAGACCACCCCCTTAGCCTTACCTCAAGAGCACATTAATAATAAATAATGGAAGACAACCAAAGTATATAATAAAGATAGATAAGTCTAATCAAGCTCTAAGAGTCAAAATACACTATCATCCCAAACTTGTCCACAAAAACTTTTAAACCAGAATACCAATTAAGTCAGGACATGACCCCAACTATGACCAAAAAGAATCTAAAATATAATACTAATCAATACTAAAAAAAATAAAGAAACCAACAAAATAACATGGTCTTTTGAAAGATTGAGGTTCACTACTTTAATGTAGATCAACAAAAGTACCAAATAATCTAACTCTACACAGGAGCAATAGAAAACCCTTTAACTCTACATCATGAAATGATGTAGCATCCAGTGATGATTAATGGGGTGAGAACTGGCATGTAACTCAGGGAAAGGGATAAAATAATGCCATTGCCAAAAACCAGTCAAAACAATATGCATAACATTTATATATGCATATATAGGATGTCGGGATAAGGATAAGGGCCAATTAATATGATAATTCAAAACATTAACCTGAACTATGTAGCTCTCTCCATACTAAAGGCACCCATGGTGTAAGACCCCATAGAGTTCCTCGTAGACTAAGTGTTTAGAGCATGTCAAGTGAAGCCTTTTTCCATCTCTAAAAGATTTAGAAATGACTTCCAAAGTGATTGGTCTTTAAACCATGTGGAATTTTCCTAAATTAGACTTTTTATCGTGTGAAAAATTAAATTAGCTTTCCAATGATACAAATTTTGTCCAAATTCGGTATCGAGGTGAGAAGTTATGGTCGTTTTACTAAAAGTTGTCGGAACCGCCCAGGTATGATGGGCAGGTTGACGGACCATCGAGCTTGCAATGGACCATCACCCAAACCATCATAATCAAGGTAGTAACTCCCTCTTCTGGTCTAAGTGAGATGGCTAGGATGACGAACCGTCAAACTAGCGACGGACCATCACTAAGACCGTCGCAATGAGGTAGTGTGGCCTTTTTCTAACCAACATGCGACGGACGATCAGATGGGCCATCAGACTAGCGAGGGACCATCACTCTAACTGTTGCAGATCCCGCTCAGTATTTGTAAGCCATTTTTAAAAGGACTTTTAGTCTTTTGCCACCCTTTTAACACGTAGATAAATTCAAAATGAAGCATAGAAGTTCAGAATCATCCAAATCATCAAGAACTAGGGCTTTTTCTCAAGATTAACCCTCAAGAGCAAACTTAATTCCTTCTCTAAAAATTTTAAGATTCCACCATAAATTCTGCAAATTGAGCTAAGGTTTAAAGCTTCCTAGCCATAATCTTCAAGAACCCTCACTCAAATATATGAAAAAGAGTCTCAAGCAAGCTTGTTCACCTACAAGTCATAATCTAAGGTATGTGGGATTTTAACAAGGACACTCCTTTCGTCCTTGTTCCCAAAACTTGTTTTAATTACAAGATATATGGTTTTACATATTTTCTTATGAAATTGAAGCATGGGTTTATACCCTATGTTATTATTTCCTGATATTATGATGGTTTCAATGTTTTAAAATTGAAGTACATGCGTATGCTGAGATTATAATGCATATTGCTGGAAATTTCTAGATTTCTATATGATATATGAATCTTTATGATATCGAGTATGAATTTTGATACGTCTTAATGTGAGATTGATATATGGGTCATTAAGCCCTATTTGAAATTGTAATTTTAAGAACTTTTGTTCTATAAGCACCCATGGTTTGAGTATTTTGAGATTATTGAGAAATTTTTGAGCATAATGGTCATAGTAGCTGTGAAATCCCCTTTTCTAAATAAGATTACAGATTTTATAGTTGGGTTCTTTATGAACCACAAGATTATTTTAAAGCATATTTCCATGAGATGAGCATAGTTAACTAAAGGAAGTAGTATTTAGCACCGAGTTGGGTAATTTACTACAGTTGCATACCCAAGAACTATGTGCCACCATAGGATTGAGATTTATGGGTCGAAGGCCGAGATAGTGATCACTGAGTTGAGGTTATACTCCCTGGCAAGAGTATGATGCCTCTCCCCAACATGAGTTTTTTTCCTTATGAGGACAAGACGTTGCACTCCACGTAGCTCGCATAGTGTATGTCTGTTAAGAGAACCTCCCTAATTGCAAGATTTTTCAGAGTAGTTTCATAAAGTAAAATTTTCCCAAGAAGAAAGTAGTTTTCCCAATTAGTAAAAGTAAGTAATCAGTTTCTAAAGTAAAGTATGTTCCTTGAGATTAGATTTATACTATGTGTTCCATTATTCATAATTTACGAGAGAAGAAATTTTGAGATTATTCGAGCTATGTGAGTCAGTTATATTAGCATGCATAATTTCTGTAAAGATTGATGATATTATTAGATTAAGTATTGCATACCACCCCATATACTTAGCATATCCTCAAAGTACTGATCTACATCTATGTCTGTGTGCTATATTATCTCATAATGTAGGTTTAGATGCTCAGTCTCAGCAGCGTCAGTGATCTCCGAGTACCTTGATCTATACCTCCATAGTTGGTGAGTCCTCATGATTCGGGGAACTATTTTCCCCTAATTTCAGTCTTCATAGTAGTTGGGTTATTTCTTTTCAGTTGAGTATCAGTTTGTTGGGGATCTGTCCCAATGGCTCTCTGGTTCTTGAGTAGTAGAGGCTTTGTCAGACTAGACTATTAGTGGTATTTTAGACTTTTCAGCATGTTGCTATTCAGACAATATTTTTTTGTTATTTTAGTTGAGATATGTTATGAAAGTTCCATTGTTTTGCTTTATCCATCTTAAAAGTAAGTGTCAGAAGTAGTAACAGGCTCAAAGGGTTAGGTTAGGGCTACTTGTAGCCTTATGCACCGTGTGACATCTCGAAATGAGATTTTGGGGTGTTACAAACATGATATCTAAGCCTAAGGTTTAAGGAGTCCTAGGGAGTCTAACAAGCCACGTTAAGTAGAGTCTTGATCATCGGTGTGTAGCATGCCACATCTATGAGCGAGAGGTTACAAGATGTTTTAGGAAAAAGTCATCTCTTTCATTTAGAATCTAATGTGCTTACAGTCATCTCCCTCAGTGATTAATTCATGCTCTTTTATTTCAGAAAATTCCTCCCCATAGGAATTATAACGAGCAACCTAAGCCTGTTGATCCCTTGAATGAGACTGTGTCTCATATTGAGTTTCAAGCGGCCTTTCAGGCACTAGCCCAAGTAGTCACCTTAAATGTCCAAGCCAATAACCAGGCTGCAATTCCACATCAGCCAAGAGGTGACTTAGCTGCTGCTAGGATCCGTAATTTCATGAGGATGAATCCACCAGAGTTCTATGGGTCTAAGGCTGGTGAGAACCCATAATTATATCTTGAGGAGGTAAGGAAGACCACCCAAGTCATGCATATTTCTGAGAAAGAGAGTGTAGATCTGGCATCTTATCATCTGAAAGACATTGTTTATGACTGAGTTGTTGCATGGAGGAAGAATAGAGGGGAATATGCTACCCCTATTACTTGGTAGGTATTCGAAGATGTGTTCTTGGACAAGTTCTTCCCGTTAGAGATAAGGAAAGCAAAGATAGAGAAGTTTATGAACTTGAGACAGGGCTCCATGACTGTTAAGGAGTATTTCCTTAAGTTCAACTAGTTAGACAAGTATGCACCTGAATTGGTAGCTGACACACGATCTAGTATGAGTAAGTTCATGACTGGTGTGTCTGGTTTGGTGCTAAAAGAGTGTAGGACTTCTATACTCAATCGGTATATGTATTTGTCCAGGCTAATGAAGCACACTCAATAGATTGATTTAGATAAAGTAAGGGAGAGAGATAGAGTAATGGGAAATAAGAGGGATATATCGGAGCAGTTTGAGCATGGCCAAAATAGATCCCATGGAGGGAACCGACCCCAGTTTTAGGATCGGTCATCTATGCCAGTGCCTTCATCAACTAGTGCTCCCGCACTCAGAAATAGGCAAGAACAGGGGAATAAGCCTTCTATGTCAAGGTCTCAGAACAATGTAAGTAACATACCTCATTATCCTTCATGTACTAGTGTGGTAGGAACCATCCCGATGAGTGCTTAGCCAATCAGAGGGGTTGTTTTGGTTGTGGAAAGATAGGCCATAGACTTAGAGAGTGCCCACATGCTAGGTAGGGAAGCCGAGATATTCGACCTTAGACTAAAACTACCAGTGCACTAGCTCCTATAGCCCGTTCAGCCCCTCCTCAGGGCGCTTCATCCAGTACGGTTGGTGGTCAGTACCAGAATAGATTCTATGCCTTACCATCTCATCAGGAACATGAGGATTCTCCCGATGTTGTTACTGATATGCTTCATATCTTTCACTTTGATGTCTACGTGTTTTTGGACCCTGGTTCAAGTTTCTCTTATGTGACCCAATTAGTTGTTGTGAATTTTAAAATGAGTCCTGCAAAGATTCCCGAGCCTTTCCTAGTTTCTACTTCAGTAGGTGAGTCAGTTGTTGCTAAGAAAGTGTATGAAAAGTTTCCTATCATTGTCCTTCATAGAGTCATATTTATTGATTTAATAGAGTTGGAGATGGTGGATTTTGATATAATTCTGGGTATGGATTGGCTTCACTCTTTTTATGCATCTATAGACTATCATAGCCATGTGGTTAGGTTTCAGTTTCCTGATAAGCCAGTTTTTGAGTGGTCCAAAAGCTCAATATCTCCCAAGAGTCACTTTATATCCTATCTCAAAGCTAGAGAGTTGATATCCAAAGGTTGCATCTACCATCTAGTTAGAGTTAAGGACACTAAATCTGAGATTTTAACCATTCAGTCTGTTAGTATAGTTAATGAGTTTCCTGATGACTTTTTAGAAAATCTTCCAGGGGTACCTCCTAAGAGAGAGATAGAATTTGGGATTGACCTTCTTCCCAATACACAACCTATTTCTATTCCTCTATACCATATGGCACCTATAGATCTTAAGGAGTTGAAAGAGAAACTCAAAGATCTTCTAGATAGAGGTTTCATAAGGCCCAGTATTTCTCCTTAGGGCACACCCATCCTGTTCTTGCTGAAGAAATATAGTTCTTTACGTATGTGGATTGACTATCATCAGCTTAATAAGGTCACAGTCAAGAATAAGTACCCTCTTCCTAAAACTGATGACTTGTATGATCAATTGCTAGGTTCAAGTTATTTCTCTAAGATAGACCTTATATCCATCTATCATCATCTTAAAGTGAAGGAATATGATATTCCAAAGACAATCTTCTGAACCAACAATGGTCACTTTGAATTTCTAGTCATGTCTTTTGGGCTAAGCAATGCTCCAGCAGCTTTCATGGACCTCATGAATCGAGTGTTTAGACAGTATCTTGATATATTTGTCATAGTGTTCATAGATGATATCCTTGTGTACTCTCGTACTGAGAATGACCATGCGGATCATCATAGAATTGTCTTGCAAACTCTAAGAGATCATCAGTTGTTCGCTGAATTTAGTAAGTGCAAATTTTGGCTAAGGTCAGTAGCCTTTCTCGGTCATGTTATTTTAGCCGAAGGTATTAGAGTTGATCCCTAAAATATAGAAGCTATAAGAAATTGTCCTAGGCCTATCTCTCTATTAGATATTAGAAGTTTCTTAAGTCTAGCTGGATACTACTGCCATTTTGTTGAAGGTTTCTCTTCTATTGCGTCCCCTATGACCGAGTTGACCTAAAAGAAAGTTAAGTTCCTTTGGTCAGATTTTTGTGAGAAAAGTTTTCAAAAATTGAAGACTCAACTCACCTCAACCCCTATGTTGACTTTTCCTGATGGTACGGATGGTTTTATGGTGTATTATGATACCTCAAGAGTTGGTTTAGGTTGTGTGTTGATGCAGCGAGGTAGGTTATAGCCTATGCCTCTAGACAGTTGAAGTCGCATGAAAAGACTTACCCAACCCATGATCTTGAATTAGTTGCTATGGTTTTTTCTTTGAAAATATGGAGACACTATCTGTATGGTGTTTATCTTGATGTATTTATAGACCACAAAAGCTTGCACTATGTGTTTTCTTAGAGGAAGTTGAATTTTCATCAAAGGAGATGGTTAGAGTTGCTAAATGATTATAGTATGAGCGTGTTGCATCATCCAGGAAAGTCCAACGTACTAGTAGATGCCCTTAGTAGATTATCTATCGGCAGTGTTGCTCATGTGGAGAAAGATAAGAAAGAGTTAGCTTGGGAAGTGCATCATTTGGTTAGACTAGGTGTTAGGTTTCTTGATTCAGCTGAGGGGAATGTTTGTGTTCAGAGTGGTTCTAAATCCTCTTTAGTTTCAGAAGTGAAGGAGAAGCAAGACATGGATGCTAGTTTGGTCAAACTGAAGGAGTCAGTTAAGTACCAAAAGGTAGAGGTTTTCTCCCAAGGGGGAGATGGTGTGTTGAGATGTCAGAATAGATTGTATGGTTTGTATGTTGGTGATTTGAGGCAAAAAATTATGGCGGAGGCGCATGGTGCGCGGTATTTCATTTATCGCGGTGCTACCAAGATGTACAGCGACTTACGGGGAATCTATTGGTTGAGTGGCATGAAGAAGAATATAGCAGGATTTGTGACAAAGTATGCAACATGCCAACAGGTTAAGGTAGAGCACCAAAGGCTTGGCGGTAAGTTACAAGAGTTTGGTATACCCACTTGGAAGTGGGAAGAGGTGAATATGGATTTTGTGACTGGTTTACCTCTTTCGCATCATCATCATGATTCTATTTGGGTTGTTGTAGACAGGTTGACTAAGTCTGCATATTTCCTGCCAGTGCATATATCTTATACAACTGAGGATTATGCTAGATTGTATATCCGGGAGTTAGTAAATTTGCATGAAGTTCCCTTGTCCATTATCTTGGATAAGGGTACTCAGTTCACTTCGCAGTTTTGGAAAGCTTTCCAGAAGGGTTTTGGTACCCAGTTCATTTGAGTTCCGCTTTTCATCCACATATAGATGGTCAGCTGAGAGGACCATCCAGACTTTGGAAGATATGTTGAGGGTGTGTGCCCTTGATTTCAAAGGTAGTTGGGATGAGCACTTGCCACTGATTGAGTTTGCATATACCCTTGATTTCAAAGGTAGTTAGGATGAGCACTTACCACTGATTGAGTTTACATATAACAATAGTTATCATTCTAGCATCCGGATGGCACCATTTATGGCTTTGTATAGTAAAAGATTTAGATCACCCATAGGTTAGTTCGAAGTGGGTAAAGCTGATGTGATTGGACCTGATGCAGTGTTTAAGGCTATGGATAAAGTTAAGTTGATTAGAGAAAGGTTGAAGATATCCCAAAGTCGTCAGAAGTTATATGTAGGTGTGAGAAAAAGAGATCTTGAGTTTGAGGTGGGTGATTTGGTGTACTTGAAGATTTCACCCGTGAAAGGGGTGAAAATGTTTGGCAAAAAGGGGAAGCTTTGTCCCTGTTATGTTGGCCCTTATAAAATTTTAAGCTATGTTGGGAAAGTAGCCTATAAGGTGAAGTTGCCCACAGAGTTGTCAGCTTTTCATCCTATATTTCATGTCTCCATGCTTAAGAAGCACAATGGTGATTCTGTTGTAGTAGATCCTTCAGAGAGCTCAGATATCCAAACTAGTTTTTAGTTATATGAGATTCTGGTTGAGATCCTAGATTACCAGGTCCGTAGACTAAGGAACAAAGAAGTTCCCTTGGTCAAATTTTTATGGCGGAATCATTCAGTTAAGAGCGCTACGTGGGAAGAGAAAGCAGATATGCGAGCCAAGTACTCGCACCTTTTCTCTGCGAGTTTAGATCAAGCTAAAGGTATTATTCTTCCTTAATTCAGTTCCTTTCTAATCAAATTCAGCTATGTATTTATTCATGTGAAATCTCTTGTATTTCCCAGAGTATTCAAAGGTTTAGAAAGATTTAAAGCCGGTTTAGCCATTTGATTTAGTTGTGCATCCTTAGTTCCTCGGTATCTTAATATAACTAGTGATATTCGAGGATGAATTTTTCAAAAGGGGAGATATTGTAAGACCCCATAAATTTCCCTCGTAGTCTATGACTTTAGAGCATATCAAGTAAAGCCTTTTTCTGTTTGTAAAAGATTTAGGAATGACTACCAAAGTGATTGGTCTTTAAACCATATGGAATTTTCCTAAATTGGACTTTTTATCGTGTAGGAAATTAAATTAGCTTTCCAATAATACCAATTTTGTCCGAATCTGATATCAGGCTGAAAAGTTGTGGTTGTTTTACTAAAAGGTGTCGGAACCGCCCAGGTGCAACGAGCAGTTGATGGACCGTCGAGCTTGAGATGGACCGTCGCCAAACCGTCACAATCAAGGTAGTAACTCCATCTTCTGGTCCAAGAGCAATGCCTAGGATGATGTTCCATCAAGCTAGCGATGGACCATCGCTAAGACCGTCGCAATGAGGCAGTGTGGCCTTTTACTGACCAACGTGCGACGGGGCCGTCAAACTAGCGATGGACCATCACTCCGACCATTGCAGATCCTGTTAAGTATTTTAAAGCCATTTTTAAAAGAACTTTTGTTATTTTTCCACCCTTTTAACACTTAGATAAATTCAAAATGAAGCATAGAACTTCAGAATCATCCAAAGCATCAAGAACTAGGGTTTTCTCTCAAGATTAACCCTCAAGAGCAAACTCAATTTATTCTCCAAGAACTTTAAGATTCCACCATAAATTCTACAAATTGAGATGAGATTCCAAGTTCCCTAGCCAAAAGCTTCAAGAACCCTCACTCAAGAGTACGAAAAAGAGTCTCAAGCAAGCTTGTTCATCTACAAGTCATAATCTAAGGTATGTGAGGTTTGAACAAGGACACTCCTTTCGTCCTTGTACCCAAAACTTGTTTTAATTACAAAGATATATGGTTTTACATGTTTTCTTATGAAATTGAAGTATGGATTTATACCCTATGTTATTATTTCTTGCTATTATGCTGGTTTCAATGTTGTAGAGATTGAAGTACATGAGTATGTTGAGATTATAATGCATATTGCTAAAAAATTCTAGATTTCTATATGATTTATTAATCTTTATGATATCGAGTATAAATTTTGATACATCTTAACGTGAAATTGATATATGGGTCATTAAGTCGAGATTGTATTTTTAAGAACTTTTGTGTTATAAGAACCCATGGTGTGAGTATTTTTAGATTATTGAGAAAGTTTTGACCTTGACGGTCATAGTAGCTTTGAAATCCACTTTTCTAAATGAGATTACACATTTTATAGTTGGGTTCTTAATTAACCACGAGATTATTTGGAAGTGGATTTCCATGAGATGAGTGTAGCTAACTAAAGGGAGTAGTATTTAGCACCGAGTTGGGTAATTACTATGGTTTCATACCCCAGAACTACGAGCCACTGTAGGATTGATATTAATGGGACCGAGGCTAAGATAGTGATCACAGAGTTGAGGTTATACTCCCTGGCAAGAGTATACGCCTCTCCCCAACGTGAGGTTTCTTCCTTAGGAGGACAAGACCTTGGACTCCATGTAGCTCGCATGGTGTATGTCGGTTAAGAGAACCACCCTAATTGTAAGATTTTTCAGAGTAGTTTCTTAAAGTAAAATTTTCCCAGAAAGAAAGTAGTTTTCCCTATTAGTAAGAACAAGTAATCAATTTCTAAAGTAAAGTATGTTCCTTGAGATGAGATTTATACTATGTGCTCTATTATTCATAATTTATGAGATATGAAATTTTGAGATTATTCGAGCTATGTGAGTCAGTTATATTAGCATGCATGATTTCTGTACGATTGATGATATTATTATTTTAAGTATCGCATATACCACCATATACTCAGTACATCCTCAAAGTACTGATCCACATATACTTCTGAGTACTACATTGTCTCATAATGTAGGTTCAGGTGCTCAGTCTCAGTATCGCCAGTGATCTCCGATTACCTTGATCTACACCTCCATAGTTGGTGAGTCCTCATGGTTTGAGGACCTATTTTTCCCTGATTTCAGTCTTCATAGTAGTTGGGTTATTTCTTTTCAGTTGAGTATGAGTCAGTTGAAGATTTGTCCCAATGGCTCTCTCGTTCTTGAGTAGTAGAGGCTTTGTCAGACTAGACTATCTGTTGTATTTTAGACTCTTCAGCATATTGCTATTTAGATAGTATTCATTTGATATTCCAGTTGAGATATGTTATGACAGTGCTATTGTTTTGCTTTATCTATCTTAAAAGAAAGTGTCAAAAGTAGTAATAGGCTCAAAGGGTTTGCTTAGGGATACTTGTAGCCTTAAGTACCGTGTGACATCTCAGAATGAGATTTTGGGGCATTAAACATGGGCTATATGTGTCTTGATCACCCAACTAGAAGGGCCCTAGTGTGTGTTAGTTGCACGAACCGAGGAAAAACCAAGGAAAGGATAGAGACCCTAAGGCCACAGCCCTCTAATTTATATAAATATATATATATATATATATATAATGTATGCACCAAACATACGGTCACGTGGGCCCCCAATGCCGACAAACGAGGTTTTCAGTGTTAACCCCCGTGGACCTACACCTTCACAGTGAGCTTCACAATTCCCTTTAATCCCAAATTAAAAGAGTTTGCACATAAATCAAACATTTACCCAGAAGTCATTCATTAAGGAATTTACCAACTTGGTATTGTCATACCAATATGCTTGCAAGCTAAATCAATTATGCCAAACCAATCCATATAACCTAATTGACTCCTAAGTTCCATTTAAAATCCAAAGCCAAGGCCGTCCAAAACCACAATTTCTTCATTTACCCTTTAATACAATGCAATGGGTTCAAAATACAAGTTAAACCATGTAACTATCCATATTCAAAATCAAGTATACAAGGTAGGTTGAGGTTAATGCCATTATCAAGCAAAAATTCCATCAATTTGAGGAAACCCATGTACCCCATTCAAACCATTATAAAAAAATAAAAATTCAATCCCCATAACCGTTAATTAAAGCATGAATAAACAATTTAAACCATGGGGAAAGCAATTCAAGTAAACCCAATCAAAATCCTCAACCTAATTTCAAACCCACAATTTAAATCACATGGAAAATATTTAAATTAATTCAACAATGTAAAAATAAAAGTTAGGAATAAGCAACATGCCTAAAATGCACAAGGAATTGAAGACAATTCAAAGTTTTGAGCCTGAAATAGTGATTTCTTGAAAAAACCATGAGTTTTGTTGGGTCTTGAGTTAAAGAGAGAATAAATGGTGTTTTGATCTTTAAAAACTAAAAGAAAAGGGTTATTTTATGTTTATAAGTTGTTCAAGTCGTAAAAAGACCAAAATCCCCTCACTCTAAGTGAAAAAACAAAAACTTGGTGAAATTAAAATAGCTGCATAGAACGATGCTATCACGAAGGATAGCCTTCGTACCATGACCTTATTGTGAAAGTTAACCTCTGTGGCATGCCAATATCGCAGAGGTTCAATAACTCAGAGTTCCAAAATGACCTCGAACACCTTCCAAGAATTCCAAAACTTTTCTATAACACCCTTTTAACATCCATAAACATAATTCAAGTCAAAAATTGACATTACGCAAATGGGAGGGTAAAAGAAAATAGTCAAAATTTTATAGGGTCTTACATTATCCCACCCTTAGGATCATTTGTCCCCAAATAATGATTTAGGACACTTTTAGAACGACAATAATAAGACTCATCAGATTCAAAGGAAAAATTTGAGAAATGAAATGAGGGAAATGAAACTCATACCTTAAGCACATACATCCAACCCGGTGAACAAGAATGTGTACTTGGCTCTCATATTTTTTTCAGCTTCCCATATAGCTTCTTCTACCTTTTGATTTTTCTAAAGAACCTTCACCGAAGATACATCCTTTATCCTCAATCTATGAACTTGTCTATCCAATATTTCAACCGTGACCTCCTCATAAGACAAAGAATCTATAACACCAACACCCTCAGCAGGCACTATCAACAAAGGGTCACCCAGAAACTTTTTTTAGCATAGACACATTGAAAATAGGATGAATCAAAGCCAAACTTGAAGGGAATTTTAACTCATAAGTGGAGTTTCTAATCCTCCTCAAAATCATATGTGGACCAATATAGTAAGGAATGATCTTCCCCTTCTTTCAAAATCTCATGACTCTAGAAACCTTCAAGAATACCCAATCGTTTACCTCAAATTCCAACTTTCTTCACCTCACATCCACTTAAGACTTTTGGTGACTTTTAGCAGTCTTAAGTCTTTTTAGAATCACCTTCACCTTCTTGATAGATTTATGAAGCAAGTCAGGAACAAACAACCAAGTCTAACCTACCTCAAACCACCCAATAGGAGACATGTACCATCCACCATAAAGAACCTCAAAAATGTGTCATTTGGATGCTAGAATAGTAACTGTTACTGTATGCAAACTCAATAAGATGCAAACGGTCAACCTAACAACCTTTAGAATCAATAGCATAGGCCCTTAGAATTTCCTCTAAAGTCTAAATGGTACGCTATGATTGTCCATCCATTTTAGGGTGAAAACGGTGCTAAGGTTCACCCGAATACCCAAACCTTTTTGAATGAATGCTAGAAGTGAGAAGAGAATTGTGTTCCTTGGTCTGAAATAATAGACACTAGTGCCGCATACAAATTTACTATCTCCTGAATAAACAACTTATCATAATCCCCTATTGAGTAGTTAGTTCTCCCAAGCAAAAAGTAAGCAGACTTAGTATCATATCCATAATGAATAAAATGGAATCACACTGATTCTAAGATCGCAAAAAACCTATGAAAAATCCATATTAATCACCTCCCACTTCCACATGGGAAAGTCTATCTCTTGCGACATGCCAGCAGGCCTTAAATATTCCACCTTAACTTGCTGACATACCATGCATTTAGTTACAAAATTTACCAAATTTATCTTCATATTGTTCCACCAATATATTTTCTTCAATTCATGATATATTTTAGTCAAACTCAGATAATCTGTATATCTAGACTCATGAGCCTCAGTCAAAATCCTTTCCCTCCACCCATCAATATCAGGAATACACAGCCTCTCTTGATACCTCAAGATGCCATCTCCCCCAATCTCAAGGCTATAACCTTTTGTTAACCCTCATCATTCTTAATCTGCATAAGTATATGATCCATAAACTGTTTCTTATTTACCTCAAAACCTAAAGATGATTTAACTACTTCCTAAACAATTACCCCTCCATCTTTAAAGTCTAGGAGATGAAATCCTAAATTAGCTAGCCTGTAAATATCCTTCCCATCCTTTTTTTCTCTTTATCAATATGAGACAAGCTCCCCATAGACAACCTGCTAAAACCATCAATAATAATATTATTTTACCATGATGGTAGTTCAAACTCATATCTTAATTCTTAAGCAATTCAAGCCACCATCTCTTCTTGAGATTTAATTCTTTCTGCTTAAACATATACTGCAAGCTATTATAGTCTTAGTAAATATACACATGCACCCCATACAATTAATGATGATAAATCTTCAAAGAAAAAACCACAGCCTCTAACTCTAGATTATGAGTCAGGTAATTTCTCTCATGAACCTTAAGATGCCTGGAAGCATAGGCCACAACCTTACTATATTGCATCAAAACATAACCCAGTTCCTCATGGAATACATCACAATACACAACTAAACTATCAATACTCTTGGGCAAGGTCAAAACTGGCGTAGAAGTTTACTTGTCTTTTAAATTCTCAAAACTACCCTCACAAGTATCGAACTATAAAAGCTTAACCTTTTTTTGAGTCAACTTTCTTAGCAAAGCAACGATAAAAGTAAAACGCTCCAAGAATGCCGTATAATACCCATCCAAGACCAAAAAGCTCGTAAGGTCGATTGGATTCATGGGTCTAGGCCATTTCTTGACTGCCAGAACTTTTTGTAGTTCCACCTTGATCCCTTTAGTAGAAACAACATGCCCAAGAAAAGTCATAGCACTTAACCAAAATTCACACTTAGAAAATTTAGCATACAATTTTTGGTCCTTAAGAGTCTATAACATAATTTGGAGGTAGTTGGCATTATCCTTCTCACTCTTAAGTACACCAAGATGCCATCATTGAAGACTATAACAAACAAAGCCAGAAACTTCCTAAACACCTAATTCATAAGATCCATGAAAGCAGATGGAGCATTAGTCAACCTAAATGCCATAACTAAGAACTCATAATGGTATATTGGCTCTAAAAAGCAGTCTTAGGAATACCAACCTCCCTAATTGGCAAATGGTGATCTCCTAAACAGAGATCAATCTTAGAGAAACACCTTACAACCTGAAGCTTATCGAAGAGGTCATCAATATTAGGGAGAGGATACTTATTTTTTACTATAACCTTATTCAATTGGTGATAGTCTATACACATCTATAGAGATCCATCATTTTTTCACAGGAAAAGCACAAAATCACCTCACAAAGAAACACTAAAATGGATGAAAACCTTAGTAAGAAGATCTTTCAATTGTTCTTCTTATTCTTTTCGTTCAACTAAAGCCATCCTATAAAGAGGAATATAAATAAGGGGGGTATCTGGTAGAAGATCAATCCTAAAATCTACCTCCCTATTGGGAGGAATTCCAGGAAGATTATTGGGAAAAAACTTTAGGAAATTCATTAACCACAAGGATAGATTGCAAGAGGGACCCTCAGAGTTAGAATTTTTTAACCCAAACTAGGTGATACAAGTAGCCTTTGGAAATCAATTTAGGAGATCTAAGATAGGCAATAAACCTCTCTTTGGGTACTAAGGAACTCCCCTCTCATACAATCACTGGCTCGTTAAGAAAATGAAAACTGACTTTTTGAGACCTACAACCCAAAGAAGCATAGCACGAATGAAGTCAATCTATCCCCAAGATAACATTGAAATCCACCATATCTAGTTCTATAAAATCCACTAATGTCTCTCTATGAAAGATTGACACCACACAACCCCTATAGATTTTTCTAACAATAATAGAATCACCCAATGTAGTAAACATAGAAAAAGGGTTGGAAATTTTTTTAAGGAGAAAACCAAAGTGTACAACCACATAAGGGGTCACATAAGATAGGGCAGAACCCAAATCAAATAAATAGTAAACATCATGAGAGAAGAGTTATAACATACCAGTAATAATGTCTAGAGATGCCTCAAATTCTTGATGAGTGGCAAGTGAATAGAGGTAATTTCGGCCACTTCTAGTACCTAAAGTATCGCCCTTAGGTGTAGGAGATGAAGGAGTGGCGATGAACACCTTATTAGCTCCAGTGGCAACTTTAACTATGGGGCAATTTTGTTGTCGATGACCAGGCTGACCATAATTGAAACACAAATTCCTCCTCTCCTTGCAATAACCACGGTGAAGCTACATAAAAAATTAGTAAGGAGGATAAGGTAGTGCAAACCGAGCTCCACTATCTTGAGACAGGGCATCTTGTTCCTTAGGACCACTGATAGCTTGAAAATGATAATCACCTAAAGGCTTAGGATAAGGAGAACTAGCCGACAAACAATAACTTCCCTAATTCCTCTTCTGGGTCCATTGTCTACCATCTTTTCTACTATTTTGCTAACCTGCACGCTACTCTAAATATTTAAACTTCTTATTTTTTCTCTCCCCTATCTTTACCTGCTTTTTTTCTCATCCTCCACTTGCAGTATATAAACCACCATCCTAGAGAGGTCCATATAATTATTTAACATAGCAGCCTTTCACTCCAATACTAATCATGAGATAACCCAAAAGCAAACTTTCTCATTCTAGATCTTATATTAGACATCATCCCACACCATCAGCTCAGCATCATCACTCCTTATCATTTTTTTCTTCTCATACTACTGGTAAGACATATCTTTTAATTGATAGGTAATAAACTCTACACCCTCTAAATTAGTAGAATACATCACTCTAAAAATCTTTTTTATCTCATGTATAAACCCCTGAGGATCCTCCTCAACTTTAGAGCCTATAGAGGTTAGGGAATCAACCTCATAAACTATCCAACCTAAGTGACCTCCAATGAACTAATAGCATAACCAACATGATCAGGCCTATGAGACTATGATGCAACCAATTGATAAAGCATATGAATAGAGCGATGGAACAACGTATTAGAGATATCTCTCTAGGGCATCTAGGCATGAGTATCACCATCTTAAAAATCCCGAGAAGGACTAGTAGGGACCAGTAAAACCCCATGTGGAGTGGTATAATCAAGATCAGGGACCCTAGATTGGGGCTACACTCTATAACTAGGGCAATCTAGGGTCCCTACTCCTAATTGTACCACTCTATATAGGGTTTCATCGATCCCTACTAGTCCTCCTCAGCTTTTTCAAAAATGGTGATACTGATGCCCAGAAACCCCAAGGAGTTATCTCTAATGTGGAGTTCCATCATTCTATTTATATACTTGGTCAACAAGTAGCATCACAGTCTCATCAGCCTGATCATGTTGGTTCTGTTGTTAGTTCATCGGAGGTCACTCGGGTTGGACATAATAGGGCGAGTTCCTTATAACCATTAATTAAAGCATGAATAAATAATTTAAACCATGGGGAAAGTAATTTAAGTAAACCCAATCAAAATTCCTCAACCCAATTTCAAACACACAATTTAAATTACATTAAAATGATTAAATTAATGCCACAATGTAAAAATACAAGTTAGGTATGAGCAACATGCCTTAAATACATAAGGAATTGAGACAATTCAAAGTTTGGAGACTGAAATAGTGATTTCTTAAAAAAGCCTTTTCTTGGGTTTTTAGTTTAAGAGATAGGGAATGGTGTTTTGATCTCTACAATTGGAAAAAAGGGGGGGTTATTTTATCTTTATAAATCATAAAAGTGGTAAAAAGACCAAAATCCTCTCACTCCAAGTGAAAAATAAAAACTAGACGAAATAAACACAATAGTGTGGCATGCCACTATCATGGAGAGTAGCCTCTATGCCACGCCCTTATCACAAATTCTAACCTCCATTACATGCTAATATCGTAGAGGGTCACTGCCTTGGAGTTCCAAAATGACCTTGAACCTTTTGTAAAAATTCCAAAACACCCTTTTAATATCTCCAAACATAATTTAAGTCAATTGACATTATGCAAGCAGGGGTTAAAATTAAAATTGTCAAAATTTTATGGGTTCCTATAAATTTACCTTACAATGAACCTTCAAGGTTAGAAGTTAGACGTCTCCAGCCCACCTTAGGCCAAGATCACTATTAGCTCCTTGTAGACTAAATAGGCCTTTATACATTACCTTATTTACATTCTAGATCCCAAGGAAAATTTAGATATTATGACTTATTTGAGGCTTTTAATTGGGAGATGATAAGACCTATTCATGTCCAGCAAATTGTGATACCAAGATCGATTCAAGTCTGACATCTATAATGATATTACCTCTATCTCAAGTCTGATATTCATGAAAATATTATTTCTAGTTCAAGTCCGATTTATGAGATACTATTTCCAATTCGAGTTCGGCATTGAGAGGTTATTTTTTATGGCTATGGAATCGGTTTAAGTTTGGTGTTTTTGGTATGCAAGAAATCTATGGTTATGATTTTGGGATTTCGATGAACAAAATATTTATACTTATTACTTATTCTTGATTGTATCCATCGGGCTTATGGGGGCTCCCATTGGGTTATTTACTTTTGGTTGCATCTTCTGGGCTTATGGGGGGCTAGTTATGCTAGAAGTAGCTATGTTCTCCTTAATATTATTATTTTGCTTGTTTACATTCATATTTTTAGCACATTATTCTAGGTGTTTCCTTTTTCCTAACTTAGTGTATTATCTCATATTTAATTATATTTATATTATAGTTTAGCTGAGTTGGTTAATGATGCCTACTGAGTAGTAGTTGCTTTGGTACTCATACTACACTTTTGTACCTTTTTCTGGTCTAGATCTGAGTACTAGTTGTCGTTATTGATGTTGTGTGTTTCCTAGTCAGTGTTTGGAACTAGGGTGAGGATCTCATAGAGCCGAACTTGACTTTCTCTCCTTATTTTGTTTTGATTAGTCTTTCTACTTCTAGAATATCATACTTTGACATAGATAGTACTCTTATTATTTTTCCAAAGGATCTTGTACCAACATTACTAGGTCATGGGATATTGTCACTTTTATCTTAATTTTTCTTTAGTTATGTTATCATTCTTGTGTTTTATGGCTTGTAACCTATTTACTTACATAATTCTAGCATTTATGCTATTTTCCACCAACTAGCCCATTACTTGTCATTTTGGGCCATTAGTTTGACTTACCTACTAGTTGGATAAAGTAGGTATCATCATCACTCATGAAATCGGGTCATGATATTTAGAGCCGATGTTTATTCCTACATTTTCCCCTGTCGATATATGCAATTAACTTGTGGTACAATTTGCAATTATGATTTCCTCAACACGATACAACATGACAACACATAAAGAGTTAGGACTAAAATGATTTTGAAGTAATTTTACTACTTCAATAGTTAATTTACTACTACAATGATAATTTAACTGCATCAGTAGTTCACGACGGTTTTATAGAGGGGAAAACTTCATTTTCCCCCATTTACACTACTTTTTCTTAACATTTTCTCAATTCTCTCTGGAAAATCTCTTTTCATCAACAAATTTGAGGAAATTTTACTGTCTTTGCTACTTAATTTACTTATATTCCATTGTAAAATCATAGTATTATGTTTGAATAAGGAGAATTTTAGTAGGTTTGGGTATAACTTGATTAACCTGGTTTTGGTGGTGCTTTTGAAGGTAGTAATTGGCATGCTTAGTTTTCTTACATTTTCAACGCTCCTACAACATTTGGGACATAAGATTAACAAAGTTCATGGTGGATTTCTTCCGTAGGAGAGTTGAAGATGAAAGTTCATATTCTCCAATGAATTTTCTTTGATTTGGACTTGATTTTGGGTGTTTCACTCCCTCATTTTTGCATAAAAAGGTTCACGTGTACTTCCCCAACCCTATCTATGCTAAATATTTAGAAAATACTAAGAAAGGTCAAAAACCTACCATGGGAAGGGAGGTTGGCGATCAAAGATGATGAATCACCACTACGGTACTACTATAGTGGTACTGGGTAGTGTGTCCCTAGTTTTTGACATCTTTTAAAGTCTGAATTAACTTTTCCTCCCCTAGTGTTTTGATATGATTTTAATTGTTTTTTGTACAAATTGTAGGACTGAAATAGACCAACAGCCTACCTATCACAAATTTCTCGATAATGTTTGCCCAACTGATATGTAGAGGGTCGGTACAATAGAAACTTTTTTCACAAGCGAGGGTTTATGATTGATGAGGTGGAGGATGGGCTTCACAAATTCAATGATCAGCTAAAAGTGTTCAGGTGGGAGATGCTAATTGAGTTGGTCTTGAAGTGCAAGTTGGCCTGGCTTCAAGAATTTTATGTCATACTTTCTGAGGTAGAGTGGGTTGTATCTCTCTCCTTAATTCTTACCCAGGAAAAGAGTGTGCCTATGGATGGCACTACCATCAACAAGGTCTTGGGGGTTCCCAACCCCTCAAATACATAATTTGAGGCCAAGATTTAGGAATCATTTTTAAGCTGGGTGGATCAATATTTGGCACCCGAGGACAAGGCTAGCGAGGTGAAGTGTTCTAATAAGAAGGGAACAAAAAGTGCATATTTATCACCCGAGGATAAATTTTTTTCCAGCTGGCATCTCATAGGATCCATCATATAGAAAATTTCATGGACATGGTATTCCACCAACATATGATGGTGGTGTGCGATATGACTGGGATTGAGATGAATGTAGGGGCTCAGACACGGATAAGTGGCGATACTTTTATGCTTGAGAGAGGCCATCAAGGGACTTCTTCTTCTTACCTTCCCTAATTATAGATTTGTGCAACTAGGTGGGTCTTCCACAGGTTCACCATAATATCAAGGTGGAATGCAATGTACCATAAAACCCCCATACAAGAGTACTAAAGGTGGACGAAAGAAGAAATAAAGTATGGGAGAGAGAGTGGGAGTAGTCAAGTTAGTGGGAGTGGAGGTACTCCCTATTCTTAGACACTTGTTCCTCTTAGAGACTGGGTGGTTAACATTGCTGCTATGTCTGGCTACATAGAGAAGGTCCAGACATCCTAGCTAGGGTTAGATCCCTCAAGCTCTATTGCCCCAGCAGATCCATCTTGAGCTTATGTTGAGCTCTAAAGGAAGCTAAACTAAGAGAAGAAAAAACACCACTCCTAGGACCGTATGCTTATGAGGATATAGAAAGACATGTGGGTTATATTCGTATGCACCTTTTCTCATAAGGATCTCTCAAAGATGAGTTCAGAGGATGCCGATGAGTTCTCATTCCTCAGTTGCACAGATGAGGAGGCTTTGAATATCGCTTGCCTTGGGATGATGACGCCAGTTAGACGTTTCCCCTGCCTAATGTATGTTTAAATATTTTTGGATTTGGGTTGCCCCCGTTTGGGGCATGTATCAAATAATCTATTTTTATTTTTTGCATTTGTAAGACGTGTTCCTTCCTAACCCTTTTTTATAATAATTGTACTTTTTTATAGTGTATGTTGGAGGCCTTATTCTATCATTTATATCTCAAAAATGGGGTTCCTTGTCAATAAATTAACATTGCAAAAACAGGGGAAATTGCATGGCAGATTCTACCCAGAGCCACAGCAGCAAAAAGTTCTACCACTGTAGTGGTAGCCTCTAGTAGATCCACCTTTTGTTTTCTTTACCCATTCTAGGTTGTTTTTGTACAACACTCTTATTATGCCTATTCCAGTAGCATAATAATCTCTCTATACTTAATGTAATTCAAATTCACAATTTTATTAACTCCAAACCATAACAAATATAATTTTTGTCTATCAATTTAAATAGCGCTACACATCATCCATCTCCTTAGCCTCCAAACTACTCCAACAATATCTAGATATCTGGGTGGTTCATACCAAGTTGGATAAAAGACAAGTAGTATCCCAAATCACAGGGAAATGAACTGTAGATCAAGTCACAAAAATAAAGATACTGTTGATATCACACTCGATCTTTATATCCACCGGTCCACCTAGCTACGTACCATCCAACAACACACATAATTAACAATCATATTTGATAGCTTAAGCATTAGAAATCAAGTTATCATACATTAATATTAACAACAATACACATAGAATATGTTTAGCGCATCATTACCTCACCATAAGTACTTAACACCATATCAAAAAAGTATAACAATCCACTTCCTATGTTTTTTATTGACCTCTATTAGTTTAACATTTCCATATTAAAAAAAATACCAATTGAGACCAACTTGTCCCAATTGTGATGATTGAGATACCAATTGAAATTTACTAAATACCAATTAGCCCCAACTCGATATACGACATTGAAATAGAATGATAGAAAAGAAGAAAAAGTGAGATATATTCCTATATGCCTTGTAGATTTCTACAGATTTTATGTGGATGACAGCACACCAATTCATAAGTGTCTACTCAACATTTGCTCTTGTACTAGGAGACAGTAAACTTGGGCTTTGATACCATCTTTTTTGTAACGCTTCGAGTCTGTACCCCAGATATTACACGGTGCTCATAATCTCGAGAGAGCACCAGCTAACCCATGACTGGTACCTACTACAATAACTGTATAATAATACTTTAATTATGTGGAAATTAGGTAGAAACTTTCCATAATGTTTAAACTGAAAGTAAAAACTGAATATGGAAAACTAAATACTGATACATTTGTCTGAAATACTCTAGTCTGAAAAGCCTCTACTTTCTGAACAAGGAGTTGATAGGACACCCAACTAACCCCAACTACTAAAAACTGATAAAGTGAGATACTAAAATAATAAGTTTTTCCTCAAACTATGAGGACTCACTACTAAGTTTGTTGCTAATAAATCAAGCTTCTAAGTATTATCGGTAGCCTGTGAGTCTAAACCTATGATATAAGACATTATAGTGAAAAAAAAGGTATGCGTCAGTACTTTGAATGTACTAGTATACTAAGTGAGGTAGGCTGAGATGCATAGGTTCATATGCATGAACAATACTGACTGAATGACATGAATATAGTTGACTGAGAGTACATACATGAATACATAAACTGAAATTGAGATCATAATAACATTGGATACTGAGTTATAAATTACTGATTTACTGACATCTGAGTGTACTGATACTGTGTATCTAATAACTGAGTGATTGTATCTAACAGTCCAAACTTTGAAGAGCTAGTCTGAGTTCTATACCGATCTGAGTAATTGTATTTGACAATCCTAAATCTATAAAACTGAACTGAGTTCTATACTAAGACTAAATTTGAAACTGAGACTGTAGGAGGTAATTATCTAACCGACATGCCCCTTTCCAAATAGATTGGGGTATAATCTATAACCCCAGCTGGAAGGGTATCAGCACTGTGCCACGGGTAAAGACAAGATGAGTCAACCTTATCTGGCAGGTTCTCTGAATGAGAATGGTGGTACCCTCAACTTGCAGGTAGGAAACCTTATCAACCCTCAACTGGTAGGTTGATGTCTCGACCTCCGCTGGCTATATAGTTTTAGGAAACAAGGACTACTTCTAAGGATCACACCCTCTACTGGCAAGTGAATCCCCATCCTTGGGTTCACTCGATGTTGAATCCTACTCCCAACTTAATAGACACTGGGCTGAATTCGAAATTGTACTAGGCTGGACTTAACTGTTACTGATCGTACTACCTAACTGAACTGAACTGAGTTCACTGAGTTCTGTTGACTGGCAAAATACTACTAAATTCTGTTAACTGACTGAATTTACTGGGGTCTAAACTGGATTGGACTGATATTGAGTCTACTGGGTTTTTCTTGAGTTCTGTAACTGACTAAGAGTACTATTAATCATGACATGACTGATATTATTCCATAACTGATACTGGCTCTTGGTAAACAACTAAATATTTGGGTATTAAATACCTTCATAATGTATTTATAGAGGCATTTTATCAAACACTTGAATGGCATGTCCAAGTACACATACTAACATGATATAATCTCATTATTTATTCACATGATTAACTCATCAGACACTTGGAAGGCATTTTATACAGACATAGTACTAATCAACATATGAGCATCACAATTTCAAGGATTTAACATAAATTCACATGATACTACATACATAATAATTGTTTTTACATAAATCTTGCACTTAATCATGGAATAGAAGCCCAATCAACATTATAATCAGGAATACACTTGAATCCAAATCATGGAAATCATGAAATCAATTTACATAAAGTTTAAAAGAGTTTCTTGGACTCCAAGGGTGGAAGGGGCCCTTGGATGAACACTTGACATACCTTAACAATTAAATTATGAAAGTTTGATGGTAAGTTCTTGAGCCTTGAATTGAATTTGAAATCTCTTAGGGTTTGTTCTTGAGAGCAACTTAGGAAGAATGAATAGTTTTTGCTCTTAGAAGGGCTTAATTTCATTTTTTGGGGCTGATAGATATGGGAAAGAGACCCAATTACCCCTGAGGACACAGCTTTTTAATGATTGAAAACTGACCTAGCGATGCGTAGACCGACGCGGCACATTATTGGCATCGATGCAATCACCAATGCATCGCGTTAAGTCTCCATCGGTTCACTAGAATTTGCACTAAGAGATAGAGGAAAATATTCATCGACACGATGGGCGAGGTAGCACATTGAGATTACATCAATCCACTGGTTTGAGGTTTCTAATGTGATCCAAACGAAGTTTGAAAAATCTAAAACTTATCTTGGAACACCCACTGACATTCTTGATCATAATTCAACCTAAAAATCATGACTTTAAGGTCATAAGGGTCGTGAAATAGAGTCGCCAACCTATGAAGGCTAAAATAACACTAAGTCTGAATACTTAGTTAAAATTTTCTAAGTTTGGGACCCCTTAACAAGCTTTAAAGGACTGAGTTAAGATAAGACTTTTGTGGGGTCTTACAATATCTCCCCCTTGGTAACATTTATCTTCGAATGAGACTGACTAAGCTGAGAAACACTGATAGACTGAGCTTACATACTGAACATGCATATCTAATGCATGGAACACCTGACTAAAACTACTGATAAGCTGAGTTTTTAAACTGAATATGCATATCTGATGCATGAGTACATGACTGAACTTATTCGTGAATGCATGAATGAATATGCAATAGTAATGGACACCAAGTTTATAATTGTGACTGAATATGGACTAATCCAATCTAAGGAAGACTATAACCTTAAGCTGAGAATACTGATGAACCTGAGATCAGTTACTAAACATGCATGAACAGGAACATGAGACCATAACTAAGATAAAAATGTGATACATGAATCGAATATCATGAACTGAACTGAGCCCCTGAATACATGCCTTTCGGTTGAGATTAAAACTTGAGGGTCCACCTATGAGTAACCACGACTCTAAACTGGATTCGTTACATGAAGAGAAGATGGAAGGTTTAGGTCATGAAAGCTCAGGGGGATTATAGTTCATCTCTTCCTTAGGACAATCTGTCCCTAAAAAATGCTGACTTAGCTGAGATATTGAGTAATATTGAGACGATGCACAGGGTACCTAAGAACTAAATCCTGACTGCATATGGGGGATCTGAAACTGATGCATGAAACCCAAACTGAGCTGAACTCGCAACCACATTATTTCTTGATCTTGGAATAGTTACATTCATAAGATTTCAGATAGTGCGACTAGATGGAAGGATGAGAAACCTAACCATACGAACATTATTTGCCTAACTGCTAAATTGAATTACTGGTTTTGTGGACTAACTTATGCTGAAAACTTATATTTGACTCGAGCATTTCTTTGACACTCTTTCTATAGATTTCTAGTGGCTTTAGGGAGTAAGGATTCTTGTCATGGCTGAAGAAAATAGCTAAATAAGATAATCACATCCTGGCTAAAATTATGTAATATGAGTCGAGGCCTACGAAACATGATCTAAGATGAAGTGACTAAGCTTTATGTACTGTAACTATAAATTTTCAAGCTTAGACATATACCTTGAATACTCTCTCAATTATACTCTCCACCTTAGTATAGCACATCACCTGAGACTACTGAAAATATTCACATGGGTGCTGAGCACAAGTGCATAAACATACTAACTTATTTGATTATCTGAATGGATGATAACTAAATACTTGGTCATGTAATATTGGGTTGCACTTAGTCTGAACAGCTGGATTGGAATTGTAGAGTATTATATATATAAGGTAAGGACTGAATATGTAACAGGAGATAACTAAGCTTTAATTCATGAAAACTGTATTGAGAATGCAAGACTAAGCGTATAACATGATTCTGAAATATTCTATAAATTGAGGTACTGAAATACTGATAACTGAATAACTGATAATTGTATGCTATGATCAAGGAAACCTAAAACTGAACTCAGTTTCTGATCTGATTATTGGATTGAGACTGTGACAGAGATTATAACTAAGATGATAACTAAGACTGTAATTGAGACTGTAACTGGGACTGTAATTGAGCTCATACTGGAATTGACTACTGAGTTTTGATAACTACCTGATGGAGACTGACATAAATCGAGGATCTAAATAAACACTCATATTCGGCATTTTCTCAACTTATCATCTCATGAAAAATTTTGATTTCTC
This sequence comes from Capsicum annuum, assembly GCF_002878395.1. NCBI lineage: Eukaryota > Viridiplantae > Streptophyta > Magnoliopsida > Solanales > Solanaceae > Capsicum > Capsicum annuum. The sequence goes on from NC_061117.1 coordinate 50,988,961, forward strand.
TCCCTTCAACAACTAAATACAACTTCTTTCTAGCCATTTACTTAGCACACTACCCTGATATTCAGTCCTATTCTCATAACTACAGCCTCGTGTAAAACAAGCACGCAAAAATCTTTCCTTATCATGAAATATTTACTCTCTCCCATTTAAGCAATTACTAATCACTGCATCATTTTATAAGGAGAGTTCACTAAAGGGTTAAAACATGAGGACCTGAAGCTTGAATAAGTACTATGCCAAACTCAACACTTAATTGAGGCTTGAGGAATAGAATAGCAACACCATAGATTTATCAAGAGACCTAAGCTGAGGATATACATGACATAATTTCAACTTAGGCTACCGTTAGGAGTCTATCATGAGTCTTGGGAACTGGGAATACTATAAAGCATCACATGAGTACATGAGTCATGAGCTGCATGACCTGAGTCTGGAGTTTCTATATTCATGAAACATGATTCGTAATACTAAGTGAACTAAAACTCCTATTCTAGAAACTGTAAGCATACATTATTTTTGCTAACGTGCACAAATATGAGCTATTATCATAGAGCGGACATGTAAGACATGAATAGATAAGATACCATCATAACTGATGGTTTTCAAGAGTCTAAAGTATGATTCTGAGATGATCAGTGGGTTCATCCTTATTACAAAAATAGATAAGAGTGTCATCTATGTAGACTATGACAAACATGTACAAGTACTACTTGAACATGCAGTTCTCAAGCCCATGAAAGCTACTGGGGCATTAGTAAGACCAAATGACATGACTAAGAATTTGAAGTGACCATACCGAGTTTTGAAAGCTACTTATGGAATGACACATTCTCTAACTCTGAGCTGATGGATAGCCTGATCTGAGGTCTATCTTAGAAAAGTAACTAGCACCCTGAAGTTGGTGAAACAAGTCATCGATTCTGGGAAGTGGATACTTGTTCTTGACTGTAACTTTATTTAGCTGACGGTAGTCAGTGCACATCCTGAGAGAACCGTCTTTCTTATGCATGAATAGAATTAGTGCACCCCACAAGGACACATTGGGTCTAATAAACCCTTTATCTGGGAGATCTTTCAACTGTTCTTTTAATTTTTTGAGTTTTCCTAGAGCCATTTTATATGGCGGAATAGGTATACACTGAGTATCTAGAAGAAGGTTAATTCCGAAGTCAATTTCCCTTTTGGGATGAACTTTGGGAAGATCTTCGAGAAACACATTTGGGGATTCACATGCTACTGATACTGACTCAAGATTAGGGTTTCTAATCTAAAGTCCTAGACTCAAACGAGATAGTAGACATATCCCTTTGATATCATTTTCCTTTCCCTAAGGTAGGAAATAAGTTGACCCCTAAGTGAAGTACTACCCCTCCACTCTAGGATGGGCTCATTCAGGAACTGATACTGGACAATTCTATTTGAGCAGTTGATTGAGGCATAGCAGGAATAAAGCCAATCCATGCCAAGAATAACATCAAAATTGGTCATCTCTAATTCAACCAAGTTGCTAAAGTGACTTTCTGAGATATCATAACCAAATAGTTCTGGTATACTCATCGAGCTATGATGGATTTACCCACTGGGGTAGAAACTGAGAAAGGCTCTGCTAGATTTTTGAGACTGACTCTGAAGTCAACAGCTATATATGGAGTTACAAAGGATAAAGAAGCTCCTGGATCTAGCAAAGCATAATCATTTAAGTGATAAACTTGTAATATACCAGTGACCATATCAGGAGAACATTTTTTATCCTGTTGAGACTAAAATGCCTAGAGTCTATTTGGGTATTGCCCACTGGTAGCACAGGAAGTAGCACCCTGTTGATTCACGCAATCGGACTGAGTTGAGAGATGGTTATGTTGAATCTATGAACCCACCTGAGGACACTGTCTAACTCTGCGGCCTGGCTTGCTATATCTGAAACATACGTCACTGCCAGCTCTGTAGACACCCTAATGGTTTTTACCACACTTCTGATAGAGAGGATTTGTTCAGCCACTCTTTGGCCTTGGTGTTCTGGCCTTTTATTCTTTCTCCCTCTTTTTCTACATCTCTTTTCCTCACTCTATGGAGCTTGAGTCATAGCCCTAGATAGGATTGTAGCCAGATGATTGTTGCGCTACTACCAAATAAGCTAAGGTAATAAAAGAAGCTTTAAATTCAGAGTGGGAGACATGCTCATTCAGGGGATCTGCCTGAATGGGAGGAGGGGCTGGCTGATTTTCCTTACTTCTCTCATTAGCTTCTCTGGAAGGCATGTTCTAAAAGCATAATGAAGACACGAATTAGACTGAGATTTTAACTTGAGCTCATGCTCATTCACATGACATAAATACTGAAAGAAGGGAAACTTTTCCTAAAACATCTAATAGCCTCCTATCCATAAGTATGGTGCGCTACACACCCATGCACAAGACTCTACTAGATGCAGCTTTCAGACTTTCTACTACTCTATTGAACATTAGGCTCTGATACCAAGTTTGTAACACCTCGAGTCTACCTCGGACGCTACACGGTGCTCATAATCTTGAGGAACCACAAGCTAACCCATGACTAGTACGAGCTGTAATAACTGAATAATAATACTGTAATTATAAGGAAATTAGGCAGAAACTAGACATAAAGTTCAAACTAAAAGTAAATACTAAAAACTAAATGCTGATACATCTGTCTAAAATACTCTTGTTCGAAAAGCCTTTACTGTCTGAACAAGGAGTTGATGAGACAAGCCCGAAACTAACCCCGACTACTAAAAATGATAAACTAAGATACTGAAATATTAAAATAATAAGTGTGTCCTCGAACTATGAGGACTTACCACTAAGTCTATTGCTGATAAAATTGGGCTACTAAGTATGATCGAGAGCCCATGCGTCTGAACCTATGATATAAGACATCATAGCATAAAAGAAAGGTATCGTCAGTAATTTGAATGCACTGGTATGCTAAGTGAGGTAGGATGAGATGCATAGGTTCATATTCGTGAACAATAATGACTGAATGACAAAAATATAACTGAGTGAAAGTACATGTATGAATACGTAAACTATAACTGAGATCATGATAACAGTGGATACTAAGTTCTAAATTACTAATTTACTGATATCTGAGTTTACTGATACTGTGTATCTAATAATTGAGTGACAGTATCTGACAGTCCTAATTCTGAAGACCTTGTCTGAGTTTTATACTGAGCTGAGTGACTGTATCTGACATTCATAAATCTGTAAAACTGAACTGAGTTCTATACTGAGATTGAATCTAAAATTGAGACTGTGGGAGGTAATCATATAACCAACATGCCCATATCTGAATAGATTGGGGTATAACCTATAACCCCAGCTGGAAGGGTGTCAGTACCGCGCCATGGGTAAAGACAAGCAGAGTCACCCTTATCTGGCAGATGCTCTAAATGAGAATAGTGGTACCCTCAACTGGCAGGTAGGATACCTCATCAACCCTCAACTGGCAGGTTGATGTCTCAACCTACGTTGGCTACGTAGTTCTGGAACACAAGGACTACTTGTAAGGATCACACCCTCTACTGGCAGGTGAGTCCCCATCCTTGGGTTCACTCGGTGCTGAATCCTACTCCTAACTGAATACACACTGCACTGAATTTTAAACTGTACTAGGCTGGACTGAACTGTTACTAATTGTACTGTCTAACTAAACTAAACTGAGCTCACTAAGTTCCGTTAAATGATGGAATACTATTAAATTCTATTAACTGACTGAATTTACTGAGGTCTGAACTAAATACTAAACTAGACTGGACTGATTTTAAGTCTATTGAGTTTTTCCTAAGTTTTGTAACTAACTGAGAGTACTACTGATTATGGAATGACTGAGATTACTCCATAACTGACATTGGATGTAGGTAAACAGCTAAATTATCAGGTATTAAATACCCCCAAGACTCAATAGCATAAAAAGTAAAGCATCACATGACCTTGCATTGCATAGAAATGCACACTTGTTCATAATGCATCTATAAAGGCATTTTACCAAACACTTGAATGGTATGAACTAGTATACATGCTAACATGATATAATCTCACTATTTAATTCACATGATCAACTCATCAAACACTTAGAAGGCATTGTATAGGCACATAGTACTAATCAACACATGAGCATCACAATTTCAAGGATTTATCATGATTTCACATGATACTACATACATAATAATTGTTTTAACATAAATATTGCACTTAATCATGGAATAGAAACCCAATCAACATAATAATCATGAATACACTTGAATCCAAATCATGAAAATCATGATATCAATTTACTGAAAGTTTAAAAGAGTTTCTTGGAATCCAAGGGTGGAAGGGACCCTTGGATGAACACTTGACATACCTTAATAATTAAATTCTGAAAGATTGATGGTAAGTTCTTGAGTGTTGAATTGAATTTAAAATCTCCTAGGGTTTGTTCTTGAGAGCAACTTGTGAAGAATGAATAGGTTTTACTTTTAGAAGAGTTCAATTTCATGTTTTGGGGTTGATAGATGTGGAAAAAAAATCCAATTACCCCTGAGGAGACAGCTTTTTTATAACTGAAAACTGACCTAGCGACACGTAGACTGATGCATCGCGTCATTGGCATCGATGTGATGGCCAATGCACCGCACAAATTCGAATCGGTTAACTGGAATTCGCACTTGGAGCTTGAGGAAAATATTCATCAATGCAATGGGAGATACGGTGTATTGAGATCACGTCGATCCACTCATTTGATCTTTCAAATGTTATCCAAACGAAGGCTAAAAATTCCAAAACTTGTCCGAGAACACCCACTGATATTCCTAATCATGATTCAACCTAAAAATCATTATTTTAAGGTCATAAGGGTCATGAAATAGAGTCTCCAACCTATGAAGGCTAAAATAACACTAAGTCTAAATACTTAGCTAAAATTTTCTAAGTTTCGGACCCCTTAACAAGCTTTAAAGGACTGACTTAAGCTTAGAATTTTGTGGGGTCTTACACTTTTTGATGACCCAACCTATCAAGTCATGCCAGGAACTTATCTACTCCTATCCCATGTAGGAGAACCTTGATAAACCCATAAATCAAACAAATACAAAAGTTAATCCATCAATAATAAATTATTTTAAAGTTTACTATCTGAATGCTTAATCGAGTTAAAATAGTGATACTCGCATAATACTTTTAACACTTATTTTTAATACATCAAGTAACAAAAGTGAATACAAAAAATAATTACAAGTGACTTCCCAGAACACATTCTAAACAAGTACAGGAGCACCAAAACAAGGAGTAAGGATATACATGATAGAGTATCTATGTAGAATAGAAAAAGTTGAAGTTGTTGCTGGGTGATCGACATTGCTACTATATAAACTCCAACTGGATTGCACCAAGGTTTTAACCCCAATTTAAGATATAGTAATTGTAGCATCAGTACAACCACACTTACTGATAAGCAACAAAGTTAGATTAGTGGAATGCAACTTTGAGAAAAGCATGCAAAGCACACTCATCACATATATAAGTGCTCTCTGAACCCAACCTCTTCTGAATACATATTCTAAATACCCTAGACTCCCCTAACGGATAAGAGAACTAGTCTGTTATGATAGCTTTCCCTCAGTTCACTTCTCGTAAGGCAGTAGCTTCGGGAAAGTAGACTGACGAGATTGGGTTTGTGTGTGTAGACTATCCTTGGAAGTGTCTATCTTTTGGAACATTTTATTTGGAAGGAATGCTTTCACGAGCGGTAGAATCATCGAATGACTAGGGTTTTAACCAAATAACATCAATAATAAATATGGAGAATTACAACATCAAGTAAGTTTCAATTTTGAATACCCAAATTATCAACTCTTATGAACCCACATTTGGCATCTCTATGACCAATATATAGCATCTATGCGACCTATACTTAGCATCTTTGTTACCCTTAGCATCTCTGTGACCTATACTTAGCTTCTCTACGACCTTTACTTATAATCTCTATGACCTCCACTCACCATCTTTGTGACATACCTTGTCCTTAACATTTTCATATATTTTTTTTCTTTGACTGCCCATTCCATTTGGTACCCTTTCTCTCTCACATCGACTTATTTTCATAATACATGTAACTCCTTAAGATATAATCAATCAAATTATCCTGATACTCATAAACTCTCGACATTATCATGGAATCTCACCTCTAACTCAGTCAACACAATGGGGCCTCATTTACCTACACAACTATTTTCCATAATTCACCACAATAGGGCAACATATATGAGAACATATACATATATATACATCAATTAAAATCACTTTCAAATGTATGAATGAATGCATGCATGAAAGATGTGTGCATTATCTCTCTTTACCCCATCAATATCATAATATATCGATGTGATACCCGACCCATTATAATAACATATCATGTTATACTTGTGTGGTACCCAACCCATATGACATGACATATCGTATCAACATGGTACCTGATCTGTTACCTAAATATCTCATCATAATACAATGAATATATGCAAGAATCTAATAAATCATAACTCATTTAAAATATAATCACAGGTATCAGCCCATAATGTATCACAGATCAATTTAGTCTACCGTCAAGTCCACATCTAATTCATTTATTCAGTGATATTAGTCCTCACATAGATATCACAATCATGACTTTGCAATCATCCCATCAGGACTGTCAACAACTGAATTTATTCATTATATGCCTTCCTGATACGCCCAAATTACAACTCTCGTTAAAAAGTGTAAGCGGTCGCTGTCAAATATAGAACCCAACTGGGTTGGGTGTCGAATCCCACAGGGAATACTATGATCACTAAGTATTGCGACTATTATTAGACTGTTGCTCGAAGGTTCCAAGGTAAGGGGGTTCGAGTTTAAGTGCACAATAATATTATTAGTGTAACGAATGAGATGATATATGTAATAATATTTGATCACAGAGAATGATAAGTTAGGGTTATGTCCACCTTGTAGCTTCTACTTCTCTATTAACTATGAGTAATACGGATTTTATACATGCATGCACATATAGAGAGACGTATTCTAATTCTAAATCCAAGTGTTTTTCAACCATCAAGGATTTATTCACCTTAGTTCTCTCAAATCCAAAGTGTACAACCAATTGCACCAACTCTCCAAGAAGTTAATCCTGCTAGGGCATTAACGTGTAAAATAGAAGTTGGAAACCCTATTTTCTTGTCACACTCTCTTTTCCAAATAGTAACTTTTCTATCAAACAAGTTATTTCTATAATGGCGCATTCCCTATGTTTGCAACCACGAGAATTCAATCAAAACGAAGAGAGTAATGATATAAGTGGATTAACACATCATAAATTCAAAAACCCATAGCAATAGAGAGTATACTACAAGGTTTCCATAACCCTAACAAATAAGCTTAGCTACTCATGAATAAAACAGAAATCAACATAGGAATATTCATCATACCAAAACATAGAATGATCTTGGTGATGAAGATGACTAGCGAAATTAAGAGAGAAACACGTTTCTCTCTCTCTCTCTCTGTCCTCACGCTAAGCTCTCTTCCTTGTGTTCAAAATAATACAGAATATAAGTAATACCTAAAAATTCAGCAATAATGCTTTTAATAACATCCTTCTCTAATTAATTGCTACTGCATCCTTAACTATTTAAAAATATTG